>NC_052054.1:20061789-20361789 GCF_903992535.2 Arvicola amphibius
TTCACATTACTCCAAACTTTAATAATTACAAATCATACAAATACTAAAAATAATGGAATCACTAGATTTTTTAAAAAATGTAGACATTTTCCATGTGCTTATTCATTCAGTAACAAAATATTACATAAAACCAAAGGGCCCAATTCCTTGGCACAAGTTAAATGCAAGGACCTTACAAGCCAGTGACCTTGTCCTCACAGGCTCTGAGGACCTGTGTCAAGGCATCGCCTGAAATCAGGTTTTCCAAAGGCGGAATCCAGGCTCCCACCACACCATGGGCTTTTGTTCTCTCTGTCACACATCAATGCAAACCAAAAGCCAATATGCTCTTCTTGTTTGTGATGGCGAGCATTCCCAATGCATTCTAAATTACCACAAAATGTGTCTTATTCTTTTTTCATGGGACTATCATTTTAAAACTAGCTAAAAGCTGGCCCTGGTGGAATTCTAGGTCAGCAAGGAGACTTTCTGGGAAAAAAAGCAAAACAAAGAGACCCCTTTCTTTTAATTTCTATTCATCAAATACTCATAATGAAGATTTAAATCAAATCTGAAAATCCGAGTTTTTTTCTTTCCTTTTTCTCATTAACTGCTAGGCTGGCTTTGATCTCCCAATCCTTCTTCTTTAGACATTTTGGGTATTGAGACTGCTGGACTATCCCACCACACCTAATGAATTATTTCTTAGCTATCACAGAATTAATGGATTTTATTATGAATATGACACTGTCAACTGAAACAGCACACACTCTAGTACTAGCCTCATTTGTGCAGATCCTGACCTGTTTGGTTGGGATCATACAAAACTGCATAAGACAGACAGAAGGCTGAGTTCTCTCCAAATGGCTTTACACAACTGCATGTGCTATTTCTCCCAATGAGAACATGGGTATTAAGAAAATTAAATGTCTATACTTTTCTGCCATAACATGTACTTGCATTGCTAGCCCTGAGAGCTCAGGAAATTAAAGTAAGTTGTTAAAAGCCTTTATCAATAAAAAAAACCTCCATGCTAGATCCCCGCTGCCATTTCCTTGTTGAAGCCCTGTAAACAGAAGCAGTCTATCTGCATCTCTTTCATCATTCATATCATCAAGCAGCTGCCAAAATAAGGGGCTTGTGAGGTTCCTGCAGTCACCTTATAAATTAACACATGCATAACACCAGAGCGAGGCTATCAGCTTGACAGTATCTATTAACACTTCTCTGAAAGCTGTAGGTGCATGCAATTAGCACTCAATAAGAACATTATTCTCAAAAATAACATAAAAATCTACATGTGTTGAAGAACTAGGGAATACATTCTGATTAAAAGTTTGGTATTTGGGCTGTGGTGGTGCTCTCCTTTAATCCCCACACTGAGGAGACAGAGGCAGTAGAATCTCTGGGAGTTTGAGGCCAGCCTGGTCTACAAAGCGAGTTCCAGTTAGATATAAATAGTAATTGCAAAATATACCTCCTTTTGGCATGAAAGAATTTGTTTCCATCCACCCATCCAAAGACATGACATAAGATGGTCAATATTTTACCACCTACAATGTAAAGAATTCATATAGAAGATAAATTTTTATAAGCTTTTTTGATGTTTTTCTTTCTTGCCTGTGGAATTTAAATTCAGAATTTCAAAACAGAAGAAGAACCTTTCTAACATGGACATTAAATAAATCATATTCTGGGCTTTAACTGTAGGGTCAGATGGTATGTGGAAAGGAGCATAGATTTCTTCAATCCACTGACATTCTAGCCTGGCAAAGGTAGAGATAGTTGCTGTCCACCCCCCCCTCCAAAAAAAGTGGGCACTCCCATTTCATTATAAAGCTGTTCCTGGGATATGACCACTACCTAGTAAAAGAATGTATTCTCCACAGCTTTTTGAACCTGGGTGTGCCTTTTGACCATGATCTAGTCATTAAGATCTAAGAAAGACGTATGTGCCTCTCTGCATGGAGTTTCTCTGTTTACTAGTTGGAAGCAAAGGAACTCAACCCAGTGACGATAGAGCAACAAGATGAAAAAGAAATGAAATGCCCATGAAGATTACCATATGAGTAGCAGGAGACCTGGTATCACACAGTTACACAACAAGAAACACACTTCTTTGTATTAAACTGCTAAAGTCCATGGGTTTTTCTTTTTTCATTTTTACAGTAGGTAGTGTTATACCAATAAGCAAAATGCTATAAAATGGAATTGAAGAGGAAAACCTTTAAATGACCTTTAAAATAAATTTACATGTGCTAATTCAGCACCCACTTACAGCCCTGAACTTGAGAATTTTTCCCATCTTAAAACAAGAGGGAAAATTGGTGCCTACAGAAGAAAGCGTATTTTCTGGAATCATAGCTAACCCCTGGGACAGATTGAGAGATGAGCCAGGCCCTTTAGCCAGTGGGACATTGAAAGATGAGCCAGGCTGGTTTTAACATGAAGTCTAACCTTTTTGGACTTCATGTTAAAACCAGCAGGATGCATATTTGAAGCAAGCCAGCCTGTGTTAATGAGTACAGGCTCATTCTGCAAGCATTTGAAATTCACATTCTGTCAAGAACTATACATAATAATTTAATGCATTTAACAGAATTTTGACCGCATCCTTGATCAGGCTGTGTTAGCGAGTTTAATTTCTATTGCTTGTGATCTCATGAATAACCCTGTGGGTCAAGTATTAGAATAATTTCTTCTGCTGGCGAGAGAGCTGATGCTTCAGAGAGGACGTAAAGGAACTTGTGAAGGATCCCACTGCTAATGAGAGTCTGTATGTGCCCAAGTCACTACAGCTTTAAACTTTATCAATCCCACTCCTATCAGCTGCCAATGCATCAATGAGTATACTACAAAGTCAAGGCTGTTTAAATGAACATACATTCTAAAGTACAATCAGCTGTAAATTTTATGTGTATGGAATGGAGAGTGTACATGAAAATTTGCACATGAGATCTGGAGTACAAATGTATGTACAGAGAATCAATACCTGAATACACGCTCATGTGTGAGTGCACTGTCTAAATATCAGAGTCCAGCTTAATCGAAACATCCAAGTTCTGAAGCATCAGAGATACAGTGTCCTTCATTAACAATAACTTACTAGATGCATTTCAATAGTAACTCCCAAAAGCTAATTGTGCAGTCGCAGAATCAGTAATACTCACCAGGCTGCACTGCAGTGAACGGATAATAAACAGAGCTGGATGCTTGGACAGTATCTGACACACATACTTAATGAGCTTTGGTAAATCATGTGGCTCTTTTTTAAAATGTGTGTGTGTAAAGGTATCAACAGAGCCAACAAACGGCATCAGATTCTAGACACTGGAGTGGCAATTGGTTGTGGGCTACCAAGCATGGGTACTGGGAATCAAACATGGGTCCTTGGCAACAGCAATGAGGGTTCTAAACAGTGGAAGCCCAAAAACATAGGCCCATTTCCACCTTGTCTGATGATCAAAGAGTTTGGAGGTTGTTCAAATGATCAACAAGTGTAGTTGCATGTCCCAACTCAGGATGAGATTACTTGATTCTTTTGACATTAAGATAGCACCATTCAATGCTGACAGATGGTCAGGATATTCAAACATACTTCTATTCCTTCTTTTATAACAATGAGGACATTTGGGGAGGGGCAGCCTTCAGTATATGTGATCTAGAGCAGTTTCCCTACCTAGACAACAGAATGCTAATGATTTGATATCTAAGAATGATAAAATCATTGACTGTTTGAGTTGTCCTATGTATCATGTTAATAAAGTCTTTTGTCACCTCTCCTCCCCACCCCCATTTACATTGGTTATAAAAGTTATGGAAAAATAAACGTGGGAGATTTCAGTTATCACTGGAATGCCCTCCCGATATTATTCTATGGTTTCTGTCTTATTAATTTTTATGCGTCTCTGTACTCTTTACTTATACTTCTAAATTTGCACACCCCTACCCTGGCAAGAGGTACTTTTGTTGAGGCCAAACATCAACACTAAACCACTAAGCCATTTATTCTGCTCCTTCAAATCATATAATCCTAAGTTTCGGTTTTACAGTTTTGTAAAGTGTGTATAAAATCTCTTGTTTTAAATGTAGTGTTACAAATAAATTAGAGAAGCTGATGTGGACTGAGCCTTTGTGTCTACCCTGTGTTCAAATTTTAAAACTGCAATACATAATGTGTATTAGTATTTGGATATGTGGACTTGGAGAGACATTTACAAGACATAATACTCTTCACGAGGATGGAACCTCAGGAGCAGGTTTGGTACCTCTAAAAAAGAGACATAGGGATTGATTCCTGCTTCACCATGTTAATCCATATGATGGTGAATTCCAATCCAAGAAGAGCCTTTCTACTAGGCACCAAATTGGCCCCAATCTTGAGCTTGAACTTCTCCTACTCACAACTGTTAAGTAATGAACATATATTTAAACCATCAGTTTAACAGGCTGGATAGCTTAGAGGGTAGCAATACTTGCTGTAGTACAGAGCCATCATGGGTATGAACCAGGTCCATTATGTATATATTATAGCTTTTAGCTCAGTATTATATGGGATTCCAAAGTATGAGGAAGCAGGGGCTCTGACTCTTGTGCCTGCTCTTAGGATTTTTCTTTCTGTTGTGTTTCCTTGTCCAACTTTGATGTGATGAATTATGCTTTATGATACTCTGTTTTATTTTGTCATGTTTGGTTGTTAACTCTTAGAAGCATGTTCTTTTCTAATGACAGACAGAAAGGGAGTGCATACATATAATGGGGTAAGGTAGGGAGGAACTAGGAGGAGTAGAGGGAGGGGATACTATGATTAGGATATATTGTATGAAAAAAGACTCTAATTTCAATAAAAGGAAAAATAACACTTGCTATGAAAGTATGGGAAAATTAATTAAAATCCCCACACCCAGATAAAAAAAAATATCAGGCATGGCTACATGGGCCTGCAAACTCAGTATTGGCAAGCAGAGATAGGTGGATTCTGGGAGCTCATTGGCCAGCAACTTAGTTGAAATGGGGAGTTTCCACTTCAATAAGAGATTTCTCTCAAGAGGATAAGGCAATGAGTGATACAGGAATTTCTCCCAATGTCCTCCTCTGGTCTCCAGATGCTCAAGTGTTGACAGAGGTTTCTGTCCCAAAGAAACACACAGAGGCCAACATTAATTATAAACTGGTTGGCCTATTAGCTCAGACTTTCTTAACTAACTCTTACATCGTACATTAGCCCATAATTCTTGTCTGTGTTAGCCACGTGGCTTGGTACCTACCAGTGAGGCATTCTCATTTTGCTTCCTCTGTGTCTGGGTGATGACTGCAGATGGAACCTTTCCTCTTCCCAGAATTCTCCTGTTCTGGTTGTCCCACCTATACTTCCTGTCTGGCTACTGTCCAATCAGCATTTTATTAAAGCAATACAAGGGACAAGTTTTTATAGGGTACAAGACCATTTTCCCACAGCACACAGTTTATACATCTCCACATTCAAATGTGTATTATACACATACCATATGCAAGCTCCTCCCTCCACACACAAGTAAAATATCAGTAAAAATAAACCACCTGACTTATGATATTCCCCAGAATCCTGAGCTGACCTACACAGAACCTTTGAAAAGTTCTGACATGTACTAATCTGAAGTATAGATATTTGATTAAAAGAATAATAAAACACAGAGCATCCTGCTGAACAAAAATCAATGAAAAGATTTACGAACCAAAAACATCAAATGAAAAATAACATGCCCAGTCTCGCCCAACCCTCAAGTTCCCAATTTTGCCTGGCGATCGTGTCTACTTCCAATATCCAGGAGGATTACTATATCTTTTTTTGGGAGTTCACCTTCTTATTATCTTCTCAACGATCCCAAATTTATAGGCTCAATGTCCTTTAATTATGGCTAGAAACCGATTATGAGTGAGTACATCCCATGTTCATCTTTTTTGGTCTGGGTTACCTCAGAATAATGTTTTCTATTTCCATCCATTTGCCTGCAAAATTCAAGATGTCATTGTTTTTTACCGCTGAGTAGTATTCTAGCATGTATATATTCCACAGTTTCTTCATCCATTCTTCCACTGAAGGGCATCTAGGTTGTTTCCAGGATCTGGCTATTACAAATAATGCTGCTATGAACATAGATGAGCATATGCTTTTGTTGTATGATTGGGCATCTCTTGGGTAGATTCCCAATAGTGGAATTGCTGGGTCCTGGGGTAGGTTGATCCCGAATTTCCTGAGAAACCGCCACACTGCTTTCCAAAGTGGTTGCACAAGTGTGCATTCCCACCAGCAATGGATGAGTGTACCCCTTACCCCACAACCTCTCCAGCAAAGGTTATTATTGGTGTTTTGGATTTTAGCCAATCTGACAGGTGTAAGATGATATCTCAAATGTGAAGGGGAGAATGGGGGGAGCTCGGAGGAATGGGATGCTCAGGATATAGGAAGGGTGGATATGGGAGCAGGGAAGCATATATCTTAATTTAAGGAGCTACCTGAGGGTTGTCAAGAGACTTGACCCTAGAGGGGTTCCCCGGTTTCCAGGGAGACGCCCCCAGTTAGTTCCTTGGGCAGCTGAGGAGAGGGAGCCTGAAAAGGCCAGTTCCTATAGCCATACTGATGAATTTCTTGCATATCACCATAGAACCTCCACCTGACGATAGATGAAGAAAATGACAGAGCCCCACATTGGACCACTCAGCACCGGACTGAGCTCCCAAGGTCCTGATGAGGAGCAGAAGGAGGGAGAACATGAGAAAGAAAGTCAGGACCGTGAGGGAACCTCCAGCTGGCGACAGATGGGGAAGGTGACTGAGCCCCACATTGGAGCACTGGACTGAGCTCCCAAGGTCCTGATGAGGAGCAGAAGGAGCGAGAACATGAGGGAGAAAGTCAGGAACGTGAGGGGTGCGTTCACTCATGGAGACGGTGGGACAGAACTAAAGGGAGATCACCAACTCCAGTTGGAATGGGACTGTTAATGTATATGGTATATATATATATATATATATATATATATATATATACACTATATATAATAGATTGTTTTAGAGTACACATCTCTATAACTGATTATCAGTAACTGTTGGATTAGATACACACTTTATATAGCTATATACCTGGGGTTACACAAAAATCTATCAGGTTGAAATGGTTGCTAATGGAAAAAAATTAAAACCATAATATAAACAATTTAATACATGGATAGTTTTCCTTTTATGGATCATAATTGAGTTCAAGTTCACAATCAGTTGAATTCACTGTTGAGGGCCTGAGCCAAGGTTTAAACAATACATCAGAGAGCATGGCAGAGAAGAACCACTAGCCTTGTGGTGGCCAGAAAGCAGAGAAATGGGTATCTGGGTACACAAGATGCTCTTTAAATTTCCTTCAATAAGTCTTCATCTTCTAGTTTCTATAATTTCCTAGTAATGATGTCTAAGTCTGAATCCATCAGTGGAAAACAATGTATTGTATAATGATCCAATCACCTTTTAAATTCCCGTCAGTTGGCAACCTGATCAGTCTTCACAACATGATAGCTCAGAGGATATCTCATATTCAAGCATTACACCCACCACCTCCTCCAAAATTCTTTCTTCTTCTCTCATCTTATCATTTACCTGTTCAGAACTGGACTTAACCAATGAGAACAGGCATATGGGAAAACAGATGGAAAGATGGACTTTTTTACAGCCGACTGACTTCCAAGAAGACAAAGGAATATCCCAGTCTGGAGTGTGAGTGATGCTGAATCCCGGAAAGATGGGTATGGCCCAATAACTCCAGGTTTAATAATGGTGATTTAGGAGATATAGAATATGTAGGTGCATGGACTTTGATGGAGATGATGGTAGCGGTCTCTAGGAGGAAAAGGAGTTGCCTAGTTAATGCTAAGCTAGATGGATGTTCTACAGAAAGAAAATAAATTGAAAGTCGGGGGCTGGAGAGATGGCTCAGAGGTTAAGAGCATTGCCTGCTCTTCCAAAGGTCCTGAGTTCAATTCCCAGCAACCACATAGTGGCTCACAACCATCTGTAATGGGGTCTAATGCCCTCTTCTGGCCTACAGGCATACATGCAAACAGAATATTGTATACATAATAAATAAATATTAAAAAAGGAAATTGAAAGTCATGGGTAAGCCGTAGTTTTAAAGTAATATGAGACTAAGATAACCTCAATTGCTCACTGAGGGACAAATACTTCCTTCAGTGAGGACAGATGAATGACAAAAAAAAAAAACCCAGATGTTATGGTTACTGATCTCTGTAAATATTCCAATGATTAACCAAGTCTAAGGTCATCACTGGGAAAATATGGGACCCTAAAGTGTAGATGAAGACACTTGGATGGATACCTCTGGATATTGGCTCTGCAAATCCTCTCAGCCGTAAACTTGTTAAGTTTAAATTTTAATCTCATTCTTCCCTAAAGTGGGCTTATACATAAAAATTATGCAGAGGTCAGGCAGTAGTGCCACATACCTTTAAACCCAGCACTTGGGAGGAAGAGGTCTACAGAGCAAGTTCCAGGACTGGCTCCATAGCTACTGGGGAACCTTGTCTCAAAATAACTATAAAAGAAAAGAAAAAAAGAAAGAAAGGAAAAGAAGAAAAAGAAAATTTATGTAGAGACCTAACCCCACAATGCAAATGTTTCCTGTCATACAGGTCCAGCACAAACCTACTATCAGCATCCAGGGTCTAGGGAGGAGGGAAAAGAGGATTTGTGAAAGCAATGCAAGAATTAGCTAGTGTATATTGGCAGGAGCCTGAGACCCACCTCTGGGGTTGAATTTTAAGGTTGTTTGATTGACAGGTTACTAATTTAGGATTAGAAAAGAAAGGATTCATTTTCTTGAATATAGAGGATTTAACCCCTTGATAAGAATGTCAGGGATGAAAAGAAACTCACTTTCAGATAACTCTTAGAAGTCTGGAAAAAGCAATCACCAATACTGAGTAAATTAGATGTGCTTGAGTTGGCCTGGAAAATGGCAAAGGAAGGAATAAAGAGTCTGAAGAAAGTGCATCATAAATGATGTTCATATGCAATGTAAGACAGCATACCAATCAATTATGCATCATGGGAAGCCAGGCAGATGCATGAACATCAAAAACACACCCGAAAGACAAGACAGTGGCATCATAGAACTGTTCAGTGGGGGCACTCATCAGCTGACCAAATTTTCAAAGGAAGTACATATAAAAGTTTGCCAGGATTCATAGGAATGACAGTGCCTTAAATGGCAAATGTGGTTAGAGATTGCTTTATCTATAAAAATCATGAGGAAGAAATTGCTACAACAACCAAAATGCTTAGAGGACCTAATAAGGTAGTTCAGTTAGAGAGAATTTTAGACATATTTAGTTTTCATGTTTCAAAATAAAACAGACAGGGAATTAACAAGGGTACTTCTTAACATATATAGCTAAAAATAAGTAAGAATAGAAAAAATGTAAGTATAAAGGGAATAGCTTAAAAACAAAAAACCACAATGCTTTGCTTGTTTCACAGATCTCTGCCATTTTTCCTTTTTCTTATTTTTACTGATTTAATTGAGCTATATATTTTTATCTGCTCTCCTCCCTGCCTCTTCCTCCCCTTCAACCCTCTCCCATGGTCCCCATGCTTCTAATTTACTCAGGAGATTTTGTCTTATTCTAACTTCTATATAGATTAGATCTATGGATGTCTCTCTTATGGTCCTCATTGTTGTCTAGGTTCTCTTGGATTATGATTTGTGGGCTGGTTTCCTTTGCTTTATGTTTAAAAACCACTTATGAGTGAGTACATATGACAATTGTCTTTCTGGGTCTGGGTTACTTCACTCAGTATGATGTTTTCTAGCTCCATCCATTTGCCTGCACATTTCAAGATGTCATTGTCTTTCTCTGCTATGTAGAACTTCATTGTGTAAATATACCACATTTTCTTTATCCGTTCTTCGGTTGAGGGTCATTTAGGTTGTTTCCAGGTTCTGGCTGTGACAAACAAGGCTGCTATGGACATAGTTGAGCACATGCCCTTGTGGCATGATTGTGCATCCTTTGGATATAAACCCCAAAGTGGTGTTACTGGGTCTTGAGGAAAGTTGTTTCCTAATTTTCTGAGAAACCACCACACTGACATCCAAAGGGGTTGTACCAGCTTGCATTCCCACCAGCAATGCAGAAGTGTTCCCTTTACCCCACAATCTCTCCAGCATAAGCTGTCATTAGTGGTTTTGATTTTGGCCATTCTTACAGGTGTAAGATGGAATCTCAGAGTTGTTTTGATTTGCATTTCTCTAATGGCTGAGGATGCTGAGCATTTCCTTAAGTGTCTTTCAACCATTTTAGATTCTTCTGTTGAGAGTTCTCTGTTTAGATCTGTACTCCATTTTTAATTGGGTTATTTGTTCTTTTGATGACTAATTTCTTGAGTTTTTTGTATATTTTGGAGATCAGACCTCTGTCTGATGTGGGGTTGGTGAAGATCTTTTCCAATTCTGTAGTTTATAACTGAAACATTGAAATATTTGCTAAGCCCTTGGAAGAGAAGATGCTGCGTTTTCCTGGTCCTTTCCCAAAAGGGCCTTCTACCATATAGTCATGTGAGTATGTATTGAGGAAAGGGAAGGTCAGGCATTTAAAGGGCTGGGGCAAGCACTATGCTTTGAAATTCAGAGAATACAGAGGCATCATTGGGGATTCACTGTTAAAGTGAGGGCTGGTGATGGCCCAATTGGAAAAAATAAGTCTTCACATCATGGGTTAGGCACATGCTCAGTGGTGACTTCGCCGGTGTTTGACGATGTAATTATAGACTGTTTAAGTGGCAGCTAACATTGCCACTACTTTGGGTTGTTTAGTTTTAAGAAAGATCCAGTGAAGACATTCTGAACCAACTGGCCTCCCACTTCTGGCCAAAACAGTAAATTAAAAATGGGTTTATCACTGGTGTGGAGAAACAGTTAGAGATTATTGCCACTATCAGCATTCTAATTATGTGTGGTGGTTATTGCTATCATATCTTTACTTGATGTCCTGAAAGTCCTGCAGAATTCAGATAGATCTAGGTAACAATTATAGGCAACCGTAGACTCAGCCTTCATTTCAGGACTACTGTGCAAAATTAGTAAAACTTTCTTTTTCATATATATATATTTATTAAGGCATAATTTATATACAACTAACTATACAGTTTTATTTATATTATCTGATGAATTTTAATACATGCCAAAATCTATGACAATATCACTATAATGAAGTCATAGCTATATCCAAAACTTTCCAAAGTTTCCTTGCATCTCCTGTTTTTGTGTGTGTGTTTTGGGGTAAATAAAAACACTTAACACAGTGACAGTGGTTCATGTGGGTCATGACCCCTTCGGGGGTTGAATGACCCTCTCATGTGGGTCACCTAAGACCATTGGAAAACACAGATTCTACATTATTATTCATAACAGTAGCAAAATTATAGTTATTAAGTAACAATGAAAATAAGTTTATGGCTTGGGGGCACCACAATATGAGGTGTAACTGCATTAAAGGGTTGCAATATTACGAAAATTGAGAACCACTTAACATAAGATCTAGCTTCTACCAATGTTGAAGTACATGTCATAACATATTGGTAACTATAGGAATTGTGTAGTATAGCAGATCTCTAGAACTTACTCATATGTTATAATTGAGTCATTATATCTATTGAACGATAATTCTTGAACAGGCCTTTGCAACAGCTATTAGAATCGATGCTTCTATGAATTTAATTCTTACAAATGCCACCTTGAAAGTGGAATCTGCCACTATTTGCTGAGTGTCCTCTTTTTCATGTTTACTATAGAGACAAGAACCTAACAAATAAGCTACAATTCATGCACAATGAATCATTAATCTACAATTGTTCCTCAAGTGAGACACTGCGATTGTCTCACCTTCTATCTGAATCAAAACCAAAGAGACATGGACTGTATGAACATCTCTCTGAGCATCACTTTGAACCCAGCCACCAGTGATAGCTGAGAGTCTACAGGTACATAAGACATGGGCTGGCTACTGTAATATGCGTAAGAGGTGTACTGATTACCGTGGTTTGTACATGAGAAATTGTGGGTACCTTGGTTTGTACATGAGGCATGTTGGATACCATCATATGTACATGACACATGATGGGTGCCTTGCTATGCATACAAGCAATAATTTGCAGACTTTTCATGTCAGAATTCTCAGGAATCAAATCCTCTGTTTATCTATGATTCTCTGAGGTCTACAAAATTCATAGCAACTTAATCCTCTTTAGAACAGCGTATGATTCAGTGACTTTTCAGAGACTCAGAAGTGTATACATGAGATAACTTTGTTTCCCTTTGTCCAGTTCCACATTTCCAAAACATGTTTTGCTTCAGTGTATTTTTTTCAGTAGCCCGGTGCAATTCTTTATCCTGTCAACACTACTTTCGTCAGGGGCTTCCCATCCTGGGTAGAGTTGTCTTGTCTCCTCGGTCAGACTCTCATTTCTGCCTCTTGCCATCTGCTCTCTTGCAGTTCAGGGTTCCCCATGAAGTATTTCTTAAATGTACTAGCCAATGGGAATTCCCTCCCACCTCCAATGGACAACGTCATCAGTCTTATTTATTTCTCATCTTCTACTATAACACAACTTTCTGTGGGTGTGTGTAGATTTTTTCCCAACTAGACCATAGTGTTTTTCAAGGATAAGGGCTTGCTTTACTTAGTTTCTGTGATTTACTCTATCTTTCACAGGCTGAACATCCTAGCATAAATGAACTATGTGGGACTGGAAACACGATTACGACACAATACTACCCCCACTTCACAGCTATTGTGTATAAATGACACCACAGTTCTTAAACACCTGTATATATCAGACTCATCTGAGAGACTAAGACATCGAAGTCTAGGTCCCGATGAAGACCCAGTCACTGGATTCACAGTAGATACCAGGAGTTCCCATTTTTGACAAATACCTAGGTCACACTGAAGCTGCCATCCAAAGAACAACATGTTAAAACAACTGAAACAGACGATGAAAGCAATCCCTTCAGCCACTCTTGCATTAGTGATTATATTTACTCAATATATATATATGCTTTCAGGTGATATTCAAAACTAAAATCAAGAAGTTATTCCTCATTTAAGTCCATTTCCTCATGAACCCACTGCCTTGTTTCTGTCTCAAGGCACGAAAACTACCCTTATACTTTGCGTCATCCTTATGTGATTATATAATTAATTATCCCAGCTAAGATATCTTTGTCTAAGAAACGCTACACTGAATTAAATGTTAGGAATGTATGGCCCTCTCAGATAATCAAAACATATGGTTCTTACCTCTTCCATTCTAAGCGCCTTTTGCCCTTGAATAAAATTCAGTTTCTATGCATCCAATGTCACTGCCATTCTGTTAACTTTATTATTTTGAGAAGCAAGCAGATAAATGTACAGTCTTTCATTTAAAAATTTTCACCTTTCTTCCTCTCTGCAGAACCATATTTAGTCATTACCTTATTATGTATCTTCCCTTTTATTGGGTCCCCTCTGATAATGAAGCAACAAAGCACAGAAATCCAATAAAAACAAAACATCAGTTTTATTGATAGTATAATATCATTTCCAAGAATTTAGTTTGCACCTAAACAAAAACCCAAGGATAATACGTTTTTTTCTAATTCTCTAGAATGAGCAGATCCCTCTGTAGTGCCAGGGCATCAGAAAGGAAAAAAAGATTTGGGGTTGCAGTAATGCTAACTAGAAAGAACAGCTCACAGCTCAGCAACTAATGGAGCTTTCCACCTCAATGGTGGTTGTGACCAGGAGAAGAGAGATTTGTACAGTCTCTCCTCATGTCTGTGAACTTCCATTTCTATGGGTCAAGAAAAAAGTAGACAAAGGAGAAATGGAAGATGGCTTCACTTATGCCCATTCATTTTTACTGCCCTTCTCATTTCACCCATTATCATAGTTACATTGACAGTGAGGTAATTTGACTAAAATATATTGTTAATACATAGAACATTTGACTCAGATGAAATTTTACAGTACTGGCTAATTTGTTGCACTATATACCTGCAGTTTCCAGTTATTCTTCTTTGTGACTTAGATATAGAGATCGATTTCATTCTCACAATTTAAATAACCTGTGGCAGACTTAGGGTACTTCCCAGAAACTACACAGCAACTAAGAGTCAAAGCCAGCACTAATCCTAACCACCAGTGGCAGGCACAAAGTCCACGTTCTTGACTTCCATGCACTAAGTTTGTGATGCCCATCCTCCAACAAGACAGAGCCAAGGAGGGCACTTACGCCAGAAACAAAGAGGTTCATGTAGGCAAGCAGTAACTGTTAAATGTCTTTCAGCAGTTTTAGTATACAACTGTGTGGTTTGACTCACCAGTGTACAAATTCTTCCAAGACAGAATTGTGTCTGTAGTTGTGTGTCAAAGAAGTCCTGAATCCTCTTCACTGATGTGCTGGGTCACCAAGTAGGAAGTTCAGTAGTGGGGCAGTAGGAAGGCGTAATTGTAAGAGAGAAGGTTCTTGTTTTAAAACCTCAAGGGTAGAAACTTCAAAAGACAGCCCTGCTGTTGGTTCATTTGGAAAGGAAATGTAAGGTAAAATGTTTAGTTAAGTTTGAAATCATTTATTTGGAGGCTTAAGATCACCTGAAAAGGAAAATGGCAGTTCAAACTCAGGGGAAGCAGGTGTGTGTCCACAAAGCTAACATAAAAATGACAACATGCTGTTAGTGTATGGTTCCAACTCCACAGTGAGTCAGGGGTTCAGGAAAAATCCAGACAAAGGATGTGTGAACAGAAGATACATAAAAGACCGGTATAAAAATATGTTTAAACTCTTAGAAATGTAAGTTTGTCGTAATTAAAACACAGAGAGAATAAAATATCCATATGACAAAATAGTCAAAATGGGTGGTCAAAATTAGGTGTCAAACAATTATGCAGAGACTGGATTCCTGAGCGCAGCTAGTGATCGCACTCAGCTACGGTAAAAAGCAATGGTGGCACTTTGTGAAGATCAGGGATGTGAGTGACCTATGACTCAGTAATTACTCTCCCAGACACCTGTCCCAGAGAACAATGCTTGCAAATCCCAATGGGGACAGAAATGGTCCTGACAGCAATAATGTAGAAACTACCCAAGTCTCTGGGGATGGAGAAACGGAGTTTAAAGTATAGAAGAAAAAATAATTAATTAATTAATTGAAATCAGCATAGATGTGTGAACTGGAATAGATTTTCAAAACTAAAAATGACAGAGAAAAGAAAAATAAGAAAATCTAAAAATAATGCTACATAGTAACATTAAACTTGCATATATTCCGAAGTCTGTATCTTGGACTTTGATCTCCATTCTAGTCTATCAAAATGGTGTTCAGCAACATCATTTATCAAAAATTGGTACTTCTGAAAACCTCATCTAGTTATTGAGGTAAAAGACACATAATCCCTTTGTTATACTTTTTAGTACAGATCATTAAGCTTATTTCATCCCCTGCTAATGGGCAAAAATGCAATTTGAAAGTATTGGTTTCAGAAGGGGTGAGAAAATGCTTTGAGAACAGAAATACGAAAAGGATAATGGAAAAGAGGAGAATGGGCTTGCTTGGTGGCGGGCATATTTTAGTCTTGTATCCTGCTTATTTAGTTTATTAGGAACTGTGATGAATTCTTTAATCTATTACTCCTTTTAATTCTTAGATAGATGACATCTAAAGACCCGAAGGTTCTGTCCAAGGTCAAGTGCCTACTAAGCTAAAGAACCAGAATCCTAACCCAGCTCTGTAGATTTTAGTGTTCCTCTTCTGTAATCAAGACAATATTTCTGTCTATGCATATCCTATTAATATTCTATTATTACTCTGCAAACTGTTTACACAAATTTGGAAAGCATATGTCTCTATTTTTCTGATTTAAACTTAATGTCATGTAATTTCTGAGACTTACATTTGTCTCAAAATGTTACAATAAGCATTCATGCTCATAAGAGCTTGGCAGAGTGAGTACTCCACGGGTTTTTGCCTTCCGTTCAGCAAGACGTTGGTGTTTAGAGATCAGTTTCAGGCACCATAAATCTCCCTTGTTCTGGAAGTTAAGCAGCATTATGAGAGAAAAGTCTGCAAGTAACGTGAATGATTAGTTACTTGATCTGATTTTAGCAGAATTGATAGAACACAATAAATCTATATGCTCATTCTCTTTTTCTGATTTCTTTGTGATAAATAGCATTTTCCTCAACTTGTTTGTGCGCTGAGTGTTCCCTTTTCAAGTGCAGAGAGAAGCCATTTTTCGTTTTATTGAATACAAAAGCTTGTCAACATTAATCTGTCACAGGCCAGAGATTGACTGACAGAAAAGAACAAAAGGTGACAGGTTGATTTTGGTTTCGGCATGAGAGAAATGAGAAAATGGATGCAACTAAAGGGACAGAGGGTTTGAAGAAAATAAAGTTAGATGGGAAAACAAAAAAAAAATGCTAAACCAAAATATAAGTTTAAGAAACAAGCCAGAAAATAAAAGGAGAGAGTTCTATATCTCATCCCTTCAATTTAGACAAAAGATGGCAAATTTGGCCCCACTGTGAGGGGTCTAAAAGGACAAAAGTGTGACCTTGAACTCAAATTCACTTTAGTAACAGAGCAAAGGTGGTTTTAAGGGAGAGTGTCTGGTTTAACCTGGAAATAAAAGCAATAGAACTGAATACAAAGGATCTAAGGCAAAGACAACCATTCTGTGAGCCTTCTCATCTCTTCCAGACACTGACAAATACATGAGAAACAAACCCAAGCATTATCTGAGTAGTCTGCTCCCAGCAACAGAAGCCTTCCAAGTACAATATTGGTTCAAAGATCAGCATAACACACTTTGGCAAAAATTCCATGGAAAGGGATGACACAGACGTGGCAATGGGAGAGGTTAAAGAAATAAATCAACGATGTTTCTTAAAAGGGAACTAATTTAAACAAGTGTCATTTAACAGTCTCCCTACATAACAGAAATGGGGCAAATGCAGAGAGGTGTGTGTTTGTGTGTGTGTGTGTGTGTGTGTGTGTGTGTGTGAGAGAGAGAGAGAGAGAGAGAGAGAGAGAGAGAGGAGAAGGAGGAGAGAGAAGAGGGGAGGGGAGGGGAAGGGAGGAGAAGAGTGGAGAAGTGAGGAGAGGAGAGGTGAGTAAAGGAGAGAGGGAGAGGACAGGCAGGTCCTCAGACATTGTATCAGTTTCGATGAAATATTGCAGAGAAATTATGGATACCCAAGTTAAAGGGCCATAAATAAAGTGTTGAGAATCCTGGGCTCGATCCCAAAGACTGTAAGTAACCTTAAATATTTAAATCATGGAACGGTGTGTCTCAATAGGTCAATGTAAAGAGTTAATGAGAGTACATAAGATAGGGAGACACCATTGCAAATTCCTAAGTCAAGAAACTTAGGCTGTGGCAGTAATCCTAATGGAAGCCTTGAAATAGGTTAGTGAGGACATTATAAAAGGAGGGGCAAAAACCCAACAAGTTGAAAATGTAAATGAGCTAAACATGGTAACCTAGTGCAGAGACATATTTAAGTATCTGTGTGTAACCTCCACCTGTGGGCAGTAGTCTGGGTGCCACTAACTATGATCTGAACAGGGACGAGCATGTGGGACAGATGGCAGATGTGAGTTCAGCTCCTGTGTGAAGAGTCGGTGTCACTTGCAGGGCGTTTGAGTAAAGATGTTTGTAACTGGAGCTTTCTCTCCCACCCACCAGTTCCCACATCAGACGCTAACTGACACGTGAATGCAGAGTTCAAGAGGAAGCAGGGTAGAGAATGAAGATTGACTGAGCAGTGAACCAACAACTCAAAGAAAATGATAGGATCAGAAACAAAGCACATGATGTTGAGAAAAAGGAACCTGGCAGGTAGAGCACTGGAGGAATACCAGAAGAAAAGAAGACAAGAGAAACCAAAAGGAACTGAGCAAACAAGAGGGAAGAGACAGAAAGAAAGGAAAAGGGAGGAGGGGAGGGACGAAGGGAGGGACAGAGGGAGGAAGAGACCAAGCATCACCAAGAAGGGAGGCCTTTCCAACAAAAACCTCTCACAGAAGCAAATATTTTTTTTGGAGGTTGTGACTGATATGTCATTTCCAGCACGAGTTCAGGTATAGCAACAAGCAGGGTTGCAGTGGACTGAAGAAGGAGCTGGGGCTAACACTGCAGAAACACTGGATCGAATGCCTCTCCTGTGAGAACCATGCCTTTGAAGAAATGGTGAGAGCTGTGGCTTTGTTGCTACTGTTATTTTGCTTTGTTTCAGCTTTGCCTATTTATACCTGTTAATACTCTGTGTAAATAACAAGTAAAAACTGAAGGAGAAATGGGTTCTAGGTGACTGAAGGAAGCAGGGTCTAGAATACGAGCCGGAAGAATCCCCCCAGAAAGTGTTCTACAGAATAGCAGATGTATGAGTGTATCTCAGTTTGTGGTGGTGGGTATGAGTAAGAAGGCAAAGTGAGAGTCATCGCTAGGCTTCATTAGAGTGTCTAGCTAATAGCCACTCCAAATGTCTAAAGCTAAAGGCAAGGGTGCACTATTGTTTTGTCTATGCAGGGCTTACAGAATACCCATCATTCATCTCCAAGTTGACATGTGGGCCCTTCTTCTTCACCCTGGTCAATGTACACCCTAGCTATAGCTCTATAATCTACCATGTCTGACCTGTGGCATTCCAAGGGCATCTGTCTAGATTAATGAGTTGAAAGCCAGCACTGGTGCACCTGACGCCAGCTGCTACCCAAGATGCCCTCCACTTATGTTCTGCTACTCTTCTACCCAGAAAACTCATTTGTTCCTGACTACCGTGATCTGAAAGTAAGCTTTGACTAATGATACGAGCATTTTTCAACATATTTTTCTCATTTGAGGGAAATATTCCCAAGAAGACCTCATCAGGAGAAAGACATTCTGTTTGCCCTACAGTGACATCCAGACCTGCATGAGCAGGAGAAAAAGCATTCATCACCAGGAATGTGCAGACATGGGTTTCAAACAGCAAACTTCAAAGTACAGTCAGGGAATAGTGACAGGAAATGAGGATTACAAATATTCAGTGCAGACATAACAACATTTTTCGGGATAAAGTTCTTGATTTATATCTGGTTGAATATACAAGTTCCAAACACAGATACACAGATCCATTCATGTATGTATATAGGATGGAGGAGGGTCATCTCTCTATGTGTTACTTTCATTGGTTAATAAAGAAACTGCCTTGGCCCTTTAATAGGACAGAAAATTAGGTAGGCAGAGTAGACAGAACAGAATTGTGGGAGAAAGAAAGCAGAGTTGGGCAGATGCCTCAGGAAGATGTCATAGCTCTCCTCTCTGAGATGGATGCAAGTTAAGATCCTTCCTGGTAAGACACCACCTCATGGTGCTACACAGATAACTAAATATGGGCTAAAGCAAGAATTAGCCAATAAGAGGCTGAAACTAATGGGCCAGACAGTGTTTAAATGAATACAGTTTCCGTGTAATTATTTCAGGTGTAGGGCTGGAGAGATGGCTCAGTGGTTAAGAGCATTGCCTGCTCTTCCAAAGGTCCTAAGTTCAATTCCCAGCAACCACATGGTGGCTCACAACCATCTGTAATGACGTCTGGTGCCCTCTTCTGGCATACAGGCATACATGCAGACAGAATATTGTATACATAATAAATAAATATTTTAAAAAAATTATTTCGGGTGTAAAGCTAGCCAGGTGGCGGGACGCAGCCTGCTGTTCCTTCTACATATATATGTGAATGAGATGCATGTACCAATATATAAACACATAATACTTAAATATCATACATATTTGCACATGTGTATGAATGACAGAGCACAGAAATATAAATGATATATGAATGACGGGTGGCTTAAATAAATGATAAATATTAGAACTATTAAGGTTTGCAAGAACAAAACAAAATACATAAAATATGGCCCAGTGCATTCAGTGAGATAGAACTGCTGACAACAAAATAAATCAAATTTCTACCTTCTCTTTAACCTACCCCACTTCATCCTTCCCCAGAAGAAGATGTGCATGTACGCGTTCATCTCCAATATTTCACAATTTCTGCAATATTGTATCACACACATGCTCTATTATGACCCTGGAGTCTGAGGGAGAAGGATTGCTCTGTGCATTTGAATGCCGACTCAAATGTTCTTGCTCACCACACTGATCATCACTTCCTTATTTTCTCCTATTTCATAGTTCCTACCTCACTATCCTCTGGGCTACATCCTAGGTACTTTCCTTGTGTCTCCATTACTGGAAATCCTTTCAGCTTACAAACTGCACTCTATAAGTACCTCGTGGGTTTCGGTTTTTGTGACTTCTTTCTTCATTGCCAAAGGTCTTATTTTGTTGTTTTTTTTAGTCTACAATTTATTCTGCTATTGTCTTTTCCTATTACCTACAATTATTCCTTTCTTGATTTTTTTTTCTTTTTTCTTTTTTCTTTTTTTTTTTTGGTTTTTCGAGACAGGGTTTCTCTGCAGCTTTTTTTTTTTTTTTTTTTTTTTTTTTTTTTTTTTTTTTAGAGCCTGTCCTGGTCCTTTCTTGATTTTTTTAAAAAGTATTTTAAGAATGCAGTGATCATTGCATGGCCTCTGTTTCTGCTCCATTAGCTCAAGTTCCAAGAGAGCAATTTCATCCAAACGTGTGTTGCCTGATTCCCTCAAGGTGTGATATTTCCTCATGCACTTTCTAAATTTTTCCTCATGAGCTCATTTGTAGCAGAATGAGTTGTAGTCATCTTGGTTTGGTTTTTACATTGTCGTTTTGTTTTCTTTTGGGGTTTTTTTTTGGATTTTGTTTTTGTTTTTCCTACATTCTGTTTTTTTACATGATGGTTCTAAATGTTTTAAAATTCAATTTTGGCTTGAGGAGTATAGCGAAATATTAATAAAATAACTTTAGTCTTTCAGACTAACTGAGGAGTTTCAACAACTGCCTGTTCATGTGGAAACATGAAACACAACGTGATGCAAGGGCAAAGGACCAGGGAAGCCAGGCACATGGAATACTGGCCATAGTGGACACTTCGTCAGGCCAATAGGGCATATTCATGAAAGTTTCCTTGGGCCTGGAATCATCAGGAGATGCCTCTAAGCACAAGCTTCCCTGAGTGCACAGAGACAATAGGGGTTCCTGAAAGCTGGGGAGGGATGGCAGACTAAGAAGGTAGAAGGAGTAAGTCCATCTTAACCCATTCCATTCCTGGGAAGAGTAAAGCTGAGTGAGTGTAAATTAGACTTCACATGAAGGATCATGGAACAATTAGGATAGCCTGGAGGAAGATAAAGCCTGTCAGATCAAATTACTTTTCCAACAGAATGCATATTATGAAAAGAAGTAACTAAGATAATTCAAATAAAGATTAATGAGGCTTTTGGTTACTCACCATGGTTACCTACTAGTTGGATAATTGCTTAATAATATACTCCTACTTGCAAGAAATATGTGCACACATTTCAATATTTATATATTTAATAAAATTACATTAAAATGATAGCATTAAACATTCCAATACTTCATATACTTAGATGAATTGTATAAATGTATGTATAGTCATTCTAAGTCATGGCATGGTTACATGTCTAAATATTTTCAGAAACTGTAGTAAGGAGCTGCGGGCCGGTTTTTCGTCCTGCCTGGATCCCACGTGGTTAGCTTATGCCCCGAAATAACAACACACAAACTGTATTCTTTTAAAGACTGCCTGGCCCATTATTTTCTGCCTCTTACTCACATCTTGACTAACCCATATCTAATAATCTGTGTAGCACCACAAAGTGGTGCCTTACCAGGTAGATTCTAGCGTATGTCCATCTTGGGCTGGAGCTTCATCACATCTGGCTTCTCTCTCTGAGGAGAGGCACGGCAGTCTGCCTAACTTAGGAGAGGCGTGGCATCTTACTGATCCTTCTACCTCACTTCCTCTTCCTGTTCTGTCTACTCCACCCACCTAAGGGGCGGTCTATCAAATGGGCCAGGCAGCTTCTTTATTAGCCAATGAAATCAACTCAAACAGAAGACTCTCCCACATCATTTCCCCTTTTTCTGTTTAAACAAAAAAAGAAGGCTTTAACTTTAACATAGCAAAATTACATGTAACAAGTTATCAAGTAAGAATTACAGTTACAATATTTATATCTACTTTATCTTTTATCATAACAAAGGAAAACTATAACTATCTATCTATTCTTCAACTCCATCAGAGACTCCAGAAGGACACAATATTACCTAGGTGAACAAGAAGTAAGCTACTTCCAAAACTCTAGAAATGACAGAGACATCTCGCTGCCTGGACAGTCACCCAAAGTTCTTTTGTACTGTTGGGGCATCCATCTTCAGCCTACAGGCCCATAGTTTCCAGCAGACATTTCCATGATCAGGAAATTTCAAAGGTAGTTCAGTCACTATCTGCTGTGTCCTTCAGAATGTCTCGCAGACTCTTTCTTAAATTAGGAACCCCAAAGAATCATCTCACATTTAGGCAAGTTCAGCAGTCCTCTCTCGTTGGGTTCTTTGTGTCCAGTTTCTGCAACAGTCCAGGCAAGAGCAGTTTCTTGCCCAAATGGCTATCAAACTCCATAAGGAGCCTCTTTGATGCCCATCTTCCTCTTGAAGTAGATTGGTACTGCCAGGAGCAGACATGTCTCATTGTCATGAACAGTCCTAACTTATTAAAACATTTAAAATGCAATATTCTGTAGTCTTTGAAAGATATGAAGAATGCCTTTTTAACTTAAATATATCTCTATATATCTAGAAAATCTAACTAACATGACTATAAGCTTTATTATTATCAATGATTATCCATTAGCAACCTATATTTCCTAATTATACATTATATTCTTAAAATGAACTACACAATCACAATACCTTAATCAAGATTAGAAATACATATACATATAACAAAATTGACCTTAAAATCCATACCAATACAAATTATTCATATCTATATCATATCCCCCTTTAAATGTAAAAGAACATTTATAAACAATATTTGGAAAAATGGGCGCAGTTATTTCTCTCCAAACTGCTTCCTGCTGAATGGGGACGCTGTTAATCAGATCTTTCATGGTGTAACCTGTGTGCCAGGTTCATCTCAGTCATCGGTTGGGTGAAGTAATTTTTTGAGGGTATTCATAGCAACCTTTCAGGAGGGCGTGGTCTATCATACCATATTGGGAAAGAAGCAATCCATAAGGTCTCATTTTCTGTAAAAATAAAAGAAAAATCTCTTTTCCAAAGTATCATATCCTTAGATCCAAATTCTGAAGTCAAGGTATTTTCAAGATATCTTTCTTGGATTAGTTCAGCAGCATTTTTCAACAAATATATTTTAGCAGCTGTTGCTCCTTCCTCAGCATTCAAACAATTCAAAGAGAGCATAATAGCATACAGTATCAAGGTTCTCTGTGTATTTTCCATCTTTATGCGGCTTTATTTTAACCTCTATTTCATTTATTTTTTAATTTTACTTTTTGAGACAGGTTCTCTGTATATCTTTGTCCTGGAATAACTCTATAGACCAGGCTGTCCTTGAACTCAGAGGTCTATTTGCCTCTGCCTCCCCAGTGTTGGGATTAAAGGTGTGTGCTACCACACCTCGAAGTCACAGAGGTCAATTTACCTTTGCCTCCCAAGTGTTGGGATTAAAGGTGTGTACCACCACAACAAACTACTTCCTTTTTCTTTCTTTCTATTTTTTTAACTGTAAAAACTTTAACTTTTAGCCTGCATGTATTTTTAACTCACTGTAAACCATTTAGAGGTTTTCTTTGTCTTTGAATCTCTCTTTACTGTATATCTCTCTTTTTCTGACCACACGAGTCTTTAATTTACCCACCAAAATCGGTAGAACTAAATCCATAACTTTGGCGGCTGGATCCAGCCCATGCCTTAGCTTTCTAGCCTCATGGTGGAGGTACCCGCAGAAGCCATGTTTATCGCCACAACTCTATGGCATTTCAAGGTCCCTGCCAGCAAGCAAGCTGCAACAGTGTCAAACAACAGTCAGGACCGCCTGCTTGAAAGAGTCAGAGTTTGTCCTGGCAGTACAGACCAGAACGCCAGCATTTTAAAACAGCACAACTTTTTTCCTGCTATGGCTGAAAACAAACAAGCATGCAGTCAGCTTTTATCAACGCCATTTAAGTGTTTCGCAACAGGATCTCTTAAAAGAGCTGCAGGGTTTTGCAGCTAAAGCTGAGTCAGGAAGCCTCTCTTAGATGAGAACGCTTGCTCAGATCCGAGAAATTGCTGCTATCAAGAAAACATGCTTTACTCTATTCTTTCCCAAGCTTTCTCAGGTTTTCTGTAGATTCAGTTATCCATGTTGGCGCCATTCTGTAGTGTGGAGCTGCGGGCCGGTTTTTCGTCCTGCCTGGATCCCACGTGGTTAGCTTATGCCCCGAAATAACAACACACAAACTGTATTCTTTTAAAGACTGCCTGGCCCATTATTTTCTGCCTCTTACTCACATCTTGACTAACCCATATCTAATAATCTGTGTAGCACCACAAAGTGGTGCCTTACCAGGTAGATTCTAGCGTATGTCCATCTTGGGCTGGAGCTTCATCACATCTGGCTTCTCTCTCTGAGGAGAGGCACGGCAGTCTGCCTAACTTAGGAGAGGCGTGGCATCTTACTGATCCTTCTACCTCACTTCCTCTTCCTGTTCTGTCTACTCCACCCACCTAAGGGGCGGTCTATCAAATGGGCCAGGCAGCTTCTTTATTAGCCAATGAAATCAACTCAAACAGAAGACTCTCCCACATCAAGAAACCTAGTTTCTTGTGACAAATTAGAACAAGACACAAAGTAAGCAAAGTTATTTGGGGCATAAATCAACAATGGTGCTCCACTGGTATATGCTTCCCTCTCTCTTTTCAGCTTATGGAAACTGAAGATTGTGGCAAGGTGCACAGCGTCCTAGGTGTGAGCATGCCCAGACTGAGTGGTTCCCAAAAATCATGAGAAGACATGAAAGAAGCTGTTCCATATCATCTTTTAAAAGGAAAAAAAAAAAAGCTATAGTGCTTTCCCTCTCCTTGAAGTACATGAAATGTAAACTTCTGGTAATGATGCACGGACTGAGAGAAGAAAGTCACATATTCGGGTACTAGAGACAGCTGCACAGGCACATACCGTACCTCTGCCATCTTTGGACCACACATTGGAAATGAGAGAGAATCAAGCCTCTATTTCATTTCAAGCATGAAGTCTGGAGATCATCTATCATCTAATGATACATGATACCTTGTCTTAGCTTCCACCTTAAGCAGGGAAATAGCCAAACAAGCATGCTATCTCTATTCATTCTCTCAAGAATCTCCTATCAAGTCTCACACTAATCTACAACTTAGGTTTGTTCACAGGATAGGACATCAAGCAGTGGCTAACAGTGGTTTAGAAAGATTTCAAATATCAGTAGATATGAGAAGAAGCTGAAGTGTGCTGGAACCCATGACACTTGAATGATTTATTTCATGTGGCAGAAGTACAGTGAGACACTGGGAGTTGGGATTCCTGTCCTTCCTGTGACTTGTAATAATAAAGAGAAAATTTAATCTATCCTCAGATGTTTGGGATGACTAATAATTATGTGCAGAGATAAGCACAGTGGGGTTTAGCTACAAAGAAGGCTTGCTGCTTTACCCACTGAATGTTCTTTTCTGAGGTCTTTTTATTAACAATAAGATAAATGAGTAAATCAATCAGTAACAAGTAAACAGCTCCACTAGATCTCAAATGATGTCATGTTTGTTTGGCTATCAACTAATTGTTGAAAATAATTTCACGAAAACATTTTCTATTCATTTGGATTTTAGAGCCTTGATTTGTTCTTAAAGCAAAATAAAAAATCACACACACATGCATATATACATATATATAGTTGTTCAAGTTCTTTCCATCCTTCAGTAATGAATACAAATCATATTTCAATTAAATCAACTGCTTTAGGATAAGAATCATTTTTGGTTTTGTTCAGAAATTATGTCTCTGTTTCTCTGATGTTTGCTGCACAACTGTGTGTCATGGTTCTCTTAAAAGAATATGAGCTTTAGCTCTATATAGATTAACAAAAATCCTAATGGTGTCTCCACAAATACACATTTCATATGTAAATAAAAGAAGCAACAGAAAATCAGAAACAAGTTCTAGTTGATCAAAATCCTCATTGTGTGATTTAAATTTTGATTGTCTGTTTTTGGGCAATAGAATGCCTTCTATTCCTGTCATTAATATTCATTAATATTCTTGAAACAGAGTCTTTATTAATTTCACAATAGATTTGTGGTTTTTTTTCTGAAATTTAGTAGGCATTGCATAAGTATTTCAGTATGGTTAGTTGATTAAAGTATTCTAAGTCTAAACTATTTGAATAATGGAATTACATTCAGAGGTTGCCTGTGTAAAAGATAGACATGCAGAGATTCTGTCTTCTAAATTGCAAACACAGTGAATCTTTAATAATAACTGAGTGGATTGGGTCATGATCAATACCAATAATCAATATTTCTGGTTCTTCTAGGCATAACTTTCCCTCTACAAGCTTGACATGGTTCTGTGACCTGCTCTAATTAGTGGAATTAAGTGGAATGTGATTATGATTGACATTTATTATTTTTGACAACAGCCCTCAAAATTTTCTCTGTCTGCCATGATATACAGTGACACTCTGAACAAAAAAAATATGCAGGAAAATGGATGGAACTAGAAAAATAATCATTCTGAGTGAGGTAGCCCAGACCCAGAAAGACAAACATGTTATGTACTCACTTATAAATGGATATTAGATATAAAGCAAAAGATAGCCCCGGAGAAGCTAGATAACAAGAAGAATCCTAAGCGAGACTTACACGGACCACCCCCCAGGAAGGGAAAATAGACAAGATCTTCTGAGTAAATTGGGAACCTGGTGGGGAGAGGAAAGTGGGAGGAGAATGTGAGGGAATGCGATGGTTTAGATGAGGGGAGAACAGGAGGAGGAGCAAGAAAAGAGATACCTTGATTGAGGGAGCCATTATGGGGTTAGGGAGAAACCTGGCACTACAGAAGTTGCCAGGAATCCACAAGAATGAGCCCAGCTAAGACCCTAAGCAATAGTAAAGAGGGTGCCTGAACTGACCTTCCGCTGTAATCAGATTGAAGATTTTCTTAATCATCATTATAGAATCTTCATTGCAGCAACTGATGGAAGCAGATATAGAGATCCACAGCTACCACTGGGCCAAGCTCCCAGAGTCCAGTTGAAGAGAGGGAGAAAAGATAATATGATCAAAGGAGTCAAGACCGTGATGGGGACACCCACAAAAACAGTTGACCTGAGCTAGTGGGATCTCACTGACTCCATACTGACACTAGAGGAACCTGCATGGGACCAAATTAGGCCCTTGGAATGTGGGTAAGAGTTGTGTGGCTTGGGCAGTCTGTGGGGCCACTGTCAGTGGCACCATGATTTATACCTGCATGAACTGGCTTTTTGGAGCCCATTCTCTATGAAGGGATATCTTGCTTAGCCTAAATACAGGCGGGGGAGGGAGCTTGGTCCTGCCTCAAAGCGATGTGCCAGACTTTGTTGATTTCCCATGGGAGGCCTTATCATCTCTGTGGAGTGGATAGGGATGGGTGGGGGGAAGGTGAGGGGGTGGGATGAGGGGAGGGAGTGGGGACTGGGATTGGTATATAAAATGAAAAAAAAAATTAAAAAAGAGAATTTTCTAAAATAAAAAATAAACAAGTGTCCTTCACTTATATTCTCCTGTGAAGCCAAGATATAATCCAAATTGCACATAATGTAGGAAATAAATAAAATGGATAATAAGTTTTCATGGGCTTAAACTAAAACAGTTTTTTATGTGTTACCAAGAATAATCACGAATGTTTTAATTAATATAGACATTTGTGTAAGAAAAAGAAGCAGCTGAAGCAAGCATATTTTTTAAACTACACAATGTGCATTGGCTTAGCAATAAATAGGTACGGACGAAAATGCTCTGAGTTGGGTATTGCAGAAACATCTGGTAAAGTTGTAATCTGTCATAAATTGACATGCAAATCACAAACCCAGTGAACTCCAAACTCTCAGAGAAGGGGTTAGAGAAACAATACATATCTTGTGTTAATAACTTATTGTTCAGGAAAAACAAAATACTGGAGTTGCAATCAAAATTAAAAAGAAATATTTTCTACCCCAAAAGGCAAAAGATAAAATTCACAGACTTTGAGTGGAAAAGGCCAAGTTAAACTCCTCTGTGCAGGCAAAGATCAAACTAAAGGCAGATCTCTAACGCTAGAAAAAACTTGCTATTGGATTAAGATAACTTGATATGAGTTTAAACTACAAGAAAGGTGTGTGTCCCAGCCCAACTGGCTAAAAGAATCTACAAAAAGACAAGGTTTAGAGATGGATAGACAAAGATGTTGGGGGGAAAAAGCAATTTGTCTTAAGAACCACACTTTACAAAGAGCTGTGGGTAAAATTCCTAGTATGATGTGTAGATTGGAATCAAATAGATAAGACAACAGGAAAAAAAAATATTGTAGCAAAGCACCAGGACAGAGTAAAAGAGGCTACCATTGATTGAGGTTTAAATCAATCCCGGAACTGCCAGCCATCGGTAAAAAGAAAGAGGGCACAGAAAGCCATTTGGGCCTGGAGAGAAGTTGGCTCTCCAATTCTTATTTTTTTACAGGTGCCTACAAAGGATAACAGAAAAAGAAAAATCTTTCAGAGGACCACAAATAACAAGCAACAAAGGAGTTATTCCTAAGAAGGGCAACAGGGTCTGTGCAAGAAGTGGAGAGCTTTCTCTGCCTAGTTCTACAGGAAGGTGGAATTGCTCTGACCCAGACAAGCTTCTGCCGCATGACTTCCATGATTTCTTTCCAAATGAGAATATTCATTGAAATTATCCTGCTTGATTTTGGCTAGTGTATATATGGGAAGATGAGAGAAAGTTAATGTCTTAAATTCCTACATCTCTATATTAAAATGAGTATATTCAGATAAGCTAGATATTGCTAGACACTGTGGGCCATGAGATTTATTCTGTATTACACAAGAATTTTGAGTGCATGGTGAGCATATTTGATCAAGCATATGCTTTTCTTTAATATTTTCCTGGATAATAGATATCTTTAATATATCTCTTCCATTAGAGTGTATAATATTATTGTAGCTCCTTCACATAAAATAAAACTTCCTGTGGAATGTGACGCTGTGTGATAAATTTTTAATAAAAACATTTTAATCAACACCTTCCATTTCATTTCCATTATAGCCAGTAATCTCACAGATCATGAAATTTCCATCAAGCAATTACTCTTGATGAGGAGAGCATAAAGCAGGGGACCCATAAACATGAGATGATATATAACATAAGGAATAAAGACATCTTTATTTCTAGGCCATTGAGGTGGCAATGTTGCTTGCTATTACACCACATAGCCAATATGAATACATAGAATATATAGCTATAGGTAACAAGCACTGTGCTTACCATAAGACTCAATAAAGATTTGATTAATGTAAATGAATGCACACAGACATTTGAGTGTTAGGTAGCAAAACTCAATCAAGGAAGATGCTGTTTAGTAGAGTCATAACATTCGGTGCAATACAATTCAGATAATTCCCACGTGGATAATTGAAAGACAGAAAGGAGATGTTAGTACACAATTGTAAGATTTCTCCACAAACAGAACAATAGACTATCTCAGAAAGTAATGAATTTTCCATTCAGCAAAAACAAAATAGAATGAACATCTTTAAAAAATAAGAGAGTTTTTGTTTTTGAAAGTGAACTTGAGTGAAATGACCTTTACTTTTCTTTTCCTGTTTTAAAAAGATGGGACCATAATTATCTCCCCTCCTGTCTCTTGAAACTGATTTCAAACAAGATCGGTGGGAGCTAAGTGCCAGGACTAAACTCAAGATATATGATAATCCTATTCAAAAATTTTTATCTTCTGTCAAGTGCTTTTTGATGACCGGGATGACCCATTTTAATATGAATTCTTGGCTAAAGCTAGCATGTTCCAAGACCTACATTTACAATGCTTCAGGGTTCTCAGTGGGGAGAAGACCTATTTAATTGACCAGTCCAACTGTGATTTACAGGTTCCATGGCCTGATTATTATCGCACTTCCCAAGATACATCCTCTCATTTTTTTAGCTGTGTTCCTATCCTTACAGAAGCTTGGACACACTTAGAATATAACTGAGTAAAAGAAGCCAGGCCAGACACTGGAATTACCTAGATCTGGAATCAGGCTCAGGAGAGAGATATACAGTAATTAGTCAGTCTCAGTCTATGCAATCAGCCAAGACTGTTAAATAACAGTCACAGAATTTCTTCAGAAATGCACAGCGAACAAGATCACAATGAGAGGCATGGGAAAAGGTCATGAAGACCATCAATCTTGGGCCTTAAATAGATAGGAACTGAAATTTAAGGAGGTAATGAAGGGCATGGAACTGTGTTCCCACTCTGCTTCTAGTAGCTAATTCCAAGACCAGCTACCACCACTTTTCCTGTCACTACCTAATATCATATCTCCTTTCTATCTGTCACTTTACCCAACCATCAGAACACTCCTAAGAGGTAGGACAGAAAATAGCAGTTGTTTCCCCCAAAATCCATTTTCCATTTGTTATATAACAGTTGCTGGTTATGCTCATGACCTCTTAAAAAATGAACAAAGTTTTCAACCACTCATGGAGATAAATGTGGCATTTTAGTAAACCCCTTATCAATGTTGTATGACAAATAACTCATTGTAGTCATTTGTCCTCTTACATAAAGACCCTTGGCTGTGTACAGATCCACAGTAGAGTGCTTGTCTAGTATGAGGAATAACTTGGGCTCTAGCCACCTCTTTAAAGGAAGGAAGAAAATGAAGAGGAGGGGCAGAAGAAGAAGTAGGAGGGGATGATAAGGGAATATTTACTTTACTTCTTTTGTCTTTCCAATGACGAGAACACTGGAAATGTGGCTATGTATTATTGAACCTTAATAATAAGAATACCAGATAAACCAGAAATGGAAAGGAACCAAAATCTTTAAACCCCATGGATCAGTGATTCCTTATAAGCCTCTAAGTGCTTGTCTTAGTTAGGGTTTCTATTGCTGTGAAGAGACACCATGACCACAACTCTTACAAATAAAAACTGGATGGCTCACTTGCAGTTTCAAAGGTTCAGTCAATTATCATCATGGCAGGGAGCATGCTGGCATGTGGGCAGACTTGGTACTGGCAAAGTAACTGAAAGTCCTACATCTTGCAGGCAACAGGAAATAGACTCACACTCAGCACAGCTTGAGTAAAAGAGATCTCAAAACCTGCCACCACAGTGACACATCCTCCAACAACACCACATCTACTTCAACAACGCCACACCTCCTAATAATGACACCTCCTTCAAGTCCATGGGTGCCTACTACATTCAAGCCACCAGAGTGCTTACATCTAAGTTGTCAGTTTTAGCTTCATTCCTTTTTTAACACTGGTTTTTTTGAGACAATATCAATCTGAAGCCTAGGCTAGCCTAGAACACATTTTATAGTACAAACTGGCCTCAAGTTCACAAAAATCTTCCTGTCTCAGCTTTTAAAATTCTGTGATTGCAGGCTATGTCTCTATGCCTGTCTATCATTTTTCTGGAAATTAAACTCAAACCCCAATTAATAGGGCAAAGCAAGTGACATTATTACTAGTTTTATGAGGAAACGCTGATGACTGCTTTGTCTAGGATACCCACTTGGTCATTGGTTATTGCCTCTCTTCTCCAGGAAGAGACTGAGTGGAGCGATTGACTGCATAAATAGTACATATGACTTGGTGCATACTGTGAACTATCTAGTCTCATTTTAGTCAGGAAAAAAATTAATTGCAAATATTCAATGCAAGGGATGGTCCTCTGTTTTGGTACCCTAAAAATCTTCTCTTGAGAAAATAACATAGATGGATAATGTAGAAGTTTAAAACACATGTGTCGAATCTGCTGAGTATTGTACCATAAGAACATTGAAAAGGCAAAGACATTGTTACCACTGTAGTTCTGCCTGCTCTCCTAACACAAGATGCAAACGAATGATTTTTGAAGCTCATTTCCAACTCAGACAATGTTGCACGTACAGCTGTAAGCAGCTTAGGGGAACTGAGGGATGAAATTAGCTCATTTCTGGCAATCAAGACAAATTCAAAAGGAGGATGCGTTTTCTCCACCTATCATGTGGGAGTTCTCCCAAGGAGAGCTCTAGAAGCCATCTTCACAGGGACAAACACTCAAAGAGGAGGCAGCTCTTTCATCATCAAGCATATTGTTTGTCTTACTTATCAATGAAACAAGTGAGCTTGCAAATCCTGGGCAGCCAAACTTCATGGCTTACCAAACAATTCTTAACATGGATCCTAAACTGAGTCATGAATGAAAAGATTCCAACTCAGAAGAGCAAAAGTGAGCAATAATTTTCATATCATGTCCAATAAGATTTCTTTATTTTCGATACAATGAGAGTTTGTTGGGTAAATTGTGAAAATACTTGACATAATCTTCTACAACACATACTAAAATGTTCTTTTGTTTGTCTATTCTTTGAAAATTTCATACATGTATATAAAGTATGTTGATAATAATGTTCACAAAATATGTTAGGTCTAAAAGAGCTAGTTCTTGTCAATCACTATCCTCTTAATAACGTTTATTATATTTTCTTTTTCTTAACTGAAGTTATTCTTTGACAACTTTTTATGCATATCCAATGCATTCTGATTTCTCTCATTCCTACTCTCTCACTCATGTTCCTCCCTCTCCCCATCTACCTGTGTCCTTCTTTTCTACCATTATCCCTCCCACATTCAAGTCTCTCTGACGTGTTTGTGTCTTGAATTTTACTAGGACTTTATGTGAGGCTCTAGCACTAGAGCCTGGCAGACATACCAGTGGGCACATAACTAAAGATAACAGTTCCTCCTCTTGTGGATCCTATCATCAACCCATAGTTCAGCAGTAAGGGGTGGATTCCCATCAGTCACTGCCTGGTCCATGACTATTAACTGGACTGTCTTATGATGTGGGATTCCCCTCTGTATGCTCTGTATGTATGTGAATACCATAGGTTAATAAAGGACTGCTTTGAGCCCATAATAGAGCAGGCCAGAAAGAGCTAGGCTGGGAAAACTAAAGTGAATGCTGGGAGATAGAAGGGCAGAGTCAAAGAGAAGCCATAGAGCCTCCACCAGAGTCAGACATGCTGAAGCTTTTCTGGTAAGCCACTGCCACTTGGTGATACACAGATTAATGGAGATGGGTTAAATTAATATGACAGAGTTAGCCAACAAGAATCTAGAACTAGTGGGCCAAGCAGTGATTTAAATAATATGGATTCTGTGTTATTATTTTGGGGCTGAGCAGCCAGGAACCAACAAATGGCTCTCCCTCCTACGGTTTTATGTAAGCCTGATGCAAGTAATCACATCTGCTGTGAGTTGATAATTACATTGGTTGTGTTGTGTCTAGATAATGAGATTTCACTTCCATTCTTCCTATCTTCTAGCTCTCATTCTTTACAAACCCTCTTCCACAGTGTTCCCTGAGTCTTAAAAGGGGAAATATAAACGACTTGTCTGCAGCTGAGCCTCATCCATCATTTGTTCTCGCATCTTGGGTAGTCATGTATCTGTATTCACCATCTTTCACTGCAGATAGAAACTCTACTGCTAAAGGGCTGAGAGTATCCTTTGCCTAAGAGTATAAAGATAGACATTTAAAAGGCAGAATTGTTTATTTAGCTTAATACTAGTACTAATTTTTCTTATGTGACCGTTGACCTCCTACGTTATGAAGTTTAGCTAGACTCACAGAACCAAGTGCAGGATCCCTTCTGTGGATGGAACCCAAATCCAGTCAGAGTGGTTAATTACCCCCAAAATAATCATGCCACTATTGAACACAGAAGCACATCTTGAATGGTAAGTTGTTATGGTGATGGTAATTCAATCATTTCAGTGCTTAGTTAAGATCCTTGATATCCTTTCTCCCCCAGCAGCCTTGACAGCATCTCCTAGTGGTTTGAAAGCTAGCCCCCAGAGAATATGCTTCCAGCTCAATTCCAGCTTGATTCCTCCATACCTTACAACCATGGCATATGGGTGTTTTCAGCAACAAAGTCTTATCATGTACACTAATAGGCAAATAAGCAGAAAAGCAAGAGTCTAAATTATTTGGGGGATCTATGGAACCTCTCTGACCAACAGCTTCCATGGAGGTTCCATCCCTGTCCTGATGTAGGTGGGTCTTCTATCTATCTGTTGTTTCATTGGTTAATTAATAAAGAAAACTGCCTGGCCTGATAGATCAGAACATAGGTAGGCGGGGAAGACAGAACAGAATGCTGGGAGGAAGAAGGCAGTGAGGCAGACACCATAGCTCTCTTCTCCGAGATGGACGCAGGCTAAGATCCTTCCCTGTAAGCCACCACCTCCTGGTGCTACACAGATTACTAAATATGGGTTAAAGCAAGATGTGAGAGCCAATAAGAGGATGGAACTAATGGACCAGGCAGTGTTAAATGAATACAATTTGTGCGTTGTTATTTCAGGGCATAAGCTAGCCAGGCGGTTGGGAGCCGGGATGCAGGAATGCAGCCCACAGCTCCTTCTACACTGTCCCTGGAACATTTTAGCACATTTTCCTTTTAATGATCACTTTGCTTTTGTTAAACCCAGATAGCTAAATCACTATGTGTTCCAAGAACAATATTTTGCATTATAATAATAATCTTTTGTTATATTACTACCTTCTAGATTTTGGTTAATAATCCCCTAATGAGAACTTATTAAATATTGATTTTCACTGTCAATTATTCTAACCCAAACTGTATCTATGAACTCTTCTCTTCTCATACTGGGTTCAGCATTTAATTTTCAGCACTCTTGATGAAAAAAATGGCAAAAACTATTTCATTTGAAGCTTGATACATTGAGTCAATCTATGATTTTCTGATATTCTCCCACAACTCAACTTTTACTAAATTTCTCCATTTAAAGTTACCAAACAGAAATATATGAAGTGACTACTATGTACTAAATGCTGTAGACATAGAACATAAGCGTAATCACAGAAGAGCAAACTTATGCACAGTGATGAGTCAAGAATATCCACCTCCCTTTTACATTTCTCACTTTAAAACTGGAAGCTATTTGTGGATTTATTTTTTCTTAATCTTGGATATGTTCATATGTTAAACATGAGGACATAAGACATATTTTATTTGTGAACTGAAGTCACCATACAAGCTTGATTATTCAGTACTCCAAACACTTCATTTCCCATCATTACTATTTGACGAGTTTGGAAATTTTTTTGTTTTCATTTGGTTTTGGTTTTTTTTTAAGAGGTGGCAAGTTATGTGTGAACATTTCAAGTTTCTTTCTAAGCTCATTCTATATTCACTGCAATCTCTCGCTGCGGTGCATTTGTTATCCTTGAACACCACACATCTATTTATGTACGTGAGGTGTGTTGTTGCCAGTTCTCCGTGTTTGATGGGCAGTGAAAAGAATACCATCCCTGTCTGGGTTTAAAAGCTCTTCAGCAGATTACAATTATCCATGTCATAATCATGAGTTTATAGAGTGCTATCAAATTGGGAGTTGTTACAGTTTGAGTTTTGTTCCTCAATATAACAATTTTGAAGGCTGATTGGGACTTCATAAAACATTTGAATCATGCAAAAAAATGTCTTTGTGAATAAATTAAACATTCTTGAGAGACTGGGTAAAATCACTCAACTAAATGAGTTCTCTCAGGAGTATATTATTCTTAAGACAGCGGGATCTGATCAAGAGAGTCCACAACCCTTCTTTATGTGTTCTTCCTGCACAAAAACATGTCCAGTTTTATTTATCTGCCATGGTATCATACAGAGTGAGGTCCTAATCAGATATTAAACTGATGCTAACAATTCTCTTGGACATCATCTGCAAGCAAAACCAAAGTTCTTTTTCTTTATAAATTATTAGAGTGGGATATTTTGCATTACCAACATAAAAAATACAAAGCTAACACTGAGAATTAAAGTGTTTCAATAACAATAAATGAAAATATAGATGTCATTTTGAAACTGGGTAGCCAGAGGTTGGGAGAGTTTAAAGAAGTGGAGTAGATGAATCCTAGCATGCAGTTATAAGTGAATCTGGAAATTTGAAGGTGAAACTAGAAAAAAAATCATCCTGAGTGAGGTAACCCAGACCCAGAATGACAAACATAATATGTACTTACTCATAAATGGATATTAATGGCAAAGTAAAGGATAACCATGCTTATAATCCACAGACTCACAGAGGTAACAAGGAGGACCCAAGAGGGGATGCATGGATATCCCTGAAAAAAGAAAATAGAAGAGATTTCGTGGGTGAACTGTGGGAGGGTGGGCATGGCAACTTGAAAGATTGAGTTGGGGTGGGTGGAGAGGGCAGTGCTGAGAGAGATGACTGGAAAGGGGGAGGCTTTACAGAGTCAAGCAGAAGCCTGATGCAAGGGGAACTTCCAGTAGTCTACAAGGATGGCCCCAGGAGCTAAAAATTCTGGCAAGAATAGTGGCACACCCTGAGCTGGCCATCCCTTATGATCAAACCTTCATCCAGTGACTGATAGAGACAGATTCAGAGACCCAGGCCAAACATTGTGCCAACCTCAGAAAATCCTGCCAAGAAGAGGGTAAAAGGAGTATAGGAAATGGGGGATGTCAGGAGCATCTCAGGAAAACCCATAGAAATCACTGGTCTGGGTTATGGACACTCACAGATTCTGAACCAACAACCAGGGAGCCTACATGGGACTGACCTGCATGAGACTTTCTGCATATATGTTACAGTTGTGTAGATTGGTCTATCCATGGGACTCCCAAAAATGGGAGCAGGGGCTGTTCCTGGTGCTTTGACTTGCTCTTGGGAACCCATTCGCACACTGGATTGCCTTGCCCAGTCTAAATACAAGGGGCCATGCTTGGTCTTATGGCAGCTTGGTGGTATGCCATGCTTTGCTGAAGCCCATGGGAAATTGGCCATTTTCTGAGTGATAATGAAGAAGGAGTGCATATGGGGGTGGAGGGCCCTGCCACTAAACACTTAAATGGTGTTTGTGAGCAGCCAGCAGCCTGCTTCTTGGTGATGATATGGCTCTAGAAACTTTGCAGAGTTGTGGCAATAAATGTGGCTTCTGGCAATATTTCCATCACGAAGTTAGCCTCTCTAGAAGCCAAGGAATGGGGCAGAACCAGCTGCCAAAGCCACAGCTTTAATCCTAGCCATGCCACTTAGCAGATTAAAAACTCATGTGGTCAGAAAAAGATATATACAGTAAAGATTGATTCAGATTTAAAAAATGTCTAAACAGTTTACAGCATGTTTATAAATATACATAGGCTTCAGAGAGAAAAGAAAAAGGATGTGAGAAGTTCTTTAAAAAAGAAATAGAGCACTCGGGAGGCAGAGGCAGGTGGATCTCTGTGAGTTCGAGACCAGCCTGGTCTACAAGAGCTAGTTCCAGGACAGGCTCTAAAGCCACAGAGAAACCCTGTCTCAAAAAACCAAAAAAAAAAAAAAAATAGAGTAAGAAAACAAAAAGTCATATAAAATGGAAAATACAGAGAATTTGGATACTGTCAATTACAGTGTTGTCTGAATTGTTTGGCTGCAGAGAAAGGAGCAATAGATGAACAGCTGCTAAAAGACATTTGATTATAAATGCTGCCCAATTAATCTAACCTATATATTTTTAAACTGCCTTGACTTTAAAATATAAGTAAAAAGATGTGTTACTCTGGAGAAAAAGTTTTGCTTTTGTTTCCACAAGAAACAAGAGACTGTGGGTTCATTCTGGGTTAAGAAAAATAAGGATTGATCAAGGAAGACCGCTGAAAAATCTCCAATGGAAACGGATGCCCCAGGGGATCCAACATTTCAGAGCACCTTTGCTGCAGTTTCCTCTTAGTTCTATATCCAGAACAGCCTGAAGACCATTAGCTGAGATGACTGAGCCTCACAGAATACTCTAGTCAGGATTTGGACCATAATCCTAATTTTTCTTTGAGTTCTCATAAGATTACCAGCACCCTAATCAACAGAAGTAACCTAGAAAAACTATGTCCACATTCCCCAAAAAATGGATTAGGAATGTTTGTCTTTTTTAGAGTGTTGGTTACAAATTGTTATGGATAATGATCATGAAAGAAAGCTAAACAAAGGAGATTAGATTCAGGGATCTTGTTTTGGAAAGAGAAAATGGGAAATGATGTGGGATGATGTTCTTGTGCATTTTAAAGATTTTTCCCTCATATGAGTTTAACAGAATGATGATTGGCCAGTAGCCAGGCAAGAAGTACAGTGGGGGTAACTAGATTAAGAGAATTCTGGAAAGAGGAAAGGCAGAGAGTCAGTCACCAGCCAGACACAGAGGAAGCAAGATAAGAATGCTGCACTGAGAAAAGGTTCCAACCATTGTGGCTAAACATAGACAAAAATTATGGATTAATTTCAGTTGTAAGAGCTAGCTAGTAATAAATCTAAGCTATTAGGCCAAACAGTTTATAATTAATATAAGCCTTTGTGTGTTTATTTGGGACTGAAGTTATGAAAATGGCTAAGACAGAAACTTCCATCTACAGATACCTGACTCCAAAAGGTATTCTCTGACCTAGACACACGATCTGCTTCAACCTCCATGCACATCCACACAATAATAAGAAAATAAATTTTTTTAAAAAAGTGGTTGTGGTGGAAACTAAGAAAACAAAGACACGGGTATTCTGTGATAGCAACAAACAAGGGTCACAAAGTTCCTGCAGCTAGGATGGGGTTGGACTTCCTGATTTTATGTAGAGACATTACTGGAATGATTTCCTTTCAAAATGTTCATCAGAAGGGAGTTCTTTTCCAAAATGCAATTGAACTGCTTCAAGTCACATATTAGAGCAATATTATTTCATAAAATCATTTGAAATATAAAGTATGGTATGTTAAACAAACAAACAATTACTTTGTGGCCTGGAAACAGTAAATCACAAGATGCTAATAAAAGTCCTATGATGGAAACCGACTTTAATAATGTTGAAGTGAACAGCATCTGGATGCTGTAGCCCATTCTGACTCAGACGTGAAAAAAAGGAGGAAGATCAAAGTTAAACAAAATCTATTTGAGACAGAAACAGATGAAACTCTTAGTCTTCTCTCAGATGTAACAGGAAGGAAAAACTATGAGCTGATGCTCTCTCACAATGACTATTATCTTACATTTGATTTCATGAAAACTCTAAGATCCCATTTGCTTCATGTACAAGCTTATCAGTTCTGCTTTGAAGAGTAACTTGTAAGTCTAGTCTCATGATATAAAATAAGTGAAGGCTGCTTTCCCTCTTATCTGATTAACTTAAATAAACTGCAGCTTCACTTTTCATAATCAACCAAAGTATATTAACACTTCACTGGAAAATCTGATGATTAACAAGAGCAGCAACAAAATCTATCAAAGTGATGATGTTATTGAAACCTATGGGGTGGTCTATATCTGTTACTGGATAAACCACATAAAGTGGAATTTCCCTCTGTATGCTGTGATTACCATTAAGGGATAAAGCAACTTCTTTGGACCTATAGCGGCACAGAAGTTAGGTAGGCAGGGAAAACTAAACTGAATGCTGGGAGAAAGAAGGAGTAAAGGGAGAAGCCATGGAGCCTCTGTTGGAGACAGACATGCTGAAACTTTGTTGTTAGGCCATGGCCTCGTGGTGATACACAGATTACTAGAAATGGGTTAAATTAAGATGTAAGAGCTAGCAAATATGAAGCTAGAGCTAGTGGGACAAGCAGTGGTTTAAATAATATGGTTTCTATGTGATTATTCAATTCTGGGCAGCTGGGATGAACAAGTGATCTTCCTTCAACAAGTAATTATGTCCCATCACAATATTTGAAACATCATTTATAATCTAAGAGATGACATAAAAACATGAATAGCCTCTCATAAATTTTCTCAAAAACCCTTATAAGACCAAAGAACAAAAAGAAGGAAGATTGGAGTTCTGAATTTTAACTATGGGAATGATTTTTTTCTCTTTGTGCAACTGAGTGAGCACAGTGTTCAGTCTATTATCACTGCCAATCCCTTCCCCCAAAGGCTTAGCTTGGATCACAAGGCAACTCCTCTGCAAGTCCCTCTATGCCTTGTGCCATATAGCATGGCCAGTGCCCATCAGGCATTAGGGAGTTACATGGTCCTGCTCTCTTAGGCCTGGAACCATCCAGCATGGCCAGTACACATCAGACATTAGAGACTGACGTGGTCCTGCTCTCTTAAGTCTGGAACCATCCAGCATGGCCAGTGCACATCAGGCATTACAGATTGACATGGTCCTGCTCTCTTAGGTCTAAAGCACCCTGTTAGGCATCAGTTCCTTGCACATGAGAGTTGGTTTTAATTCCTTTGGTATACTTTATTGAGTCAGTCTCTACATTTGCAATTTTCTAATAGTGTATATATAGTCTATAGTCCATTCCATATCTGGATACCTTACTTCCAGGATGAGTCTGAATCTACTATTTTTCACAAGACAGTCTTCAATCCCTCCTTTCACTTCTATATCACCAGTCCCACATTACACCATTCCATGGATGGGCAATGGCTTTGAATTGAATTTCGGAGTTTATTATTACTGAGACTATCCTGGCAGTGCCAAGATAATATAGACAGTGGAACAGCAGCAAGCTAGTCCAGAGCAGACATTCCTAATCATGAGTTTGTCTGCACACACAGACATTTGAGGGCTAAACAAGCCCTTAAATAATAAAATAATTTATTTTAATATATAAAAATAAGGGCCAGCCTGGGCTACATAAGGCACTCACTTGAGGTGAAAATAATAACTAAGAAAACCTGAATAAAGTAGACTTATTGACACTAAATATCAGAATTTGTTTGTTCATTGTGACAGATACACCTTACTAATATAAAATAATAATAATAACAAGGGGCACTAGAGCTGGGTATAGAAAGACTGTCTGTACTGCACTTCTGTAGTCTTCCCCACCCCCAATAAATATGTTCTAAGAAATATATGAGAGTATCACACAAAAATGAAGCACTGAATAGGCCCATTACAAAATACAACCTCAATGGTCCTATAAGGGACGTTGTCTATATGGCCTTAAGAACGGGGTGTTGTCTTTTCACAATTTTTCAAGTCCATAACTCTGCTTTAAATATACTTTTCAATAAAAGATAAGTAGCAAAAATGTATTGAATGAGAAAAGTCACTAAATAGTTGAGTAATTGTAGATATGTGTAAATTGCAAAAAAAATAATAAAGGAAGGTAATTCCGTTTTTAGAAGCATCACTCAGAAGTAATGTAACAAAAGCATCAGTCCTATTTGGTTCAGTGTATGTAATGGTTGGTGTTGATTGCTAACTTGACAGAATCTAGAATCACCTGGTCAAAGAGCCTCTGCGCCTGCCTTTAGGAATTTCTTAAATTAACCGATACATGAAAACCCATCTTAATTGTGGATGAGACCATTCCCTGGGCAGGCAATTCTGGACCAGATTTATTTAGAGAATTGGAGCAGAGCAGAAGTAAACATGTATTAACCTTCTGTTTCCTACCTGTAAATGCAATATGACTCCAAGCTCCTGATGCCTTAACTTCTCCTCCATGGAGGACTGTTGCATGAACTGTGAGACAGAATAAATATTTTCTCCTTTAAAATGCTTTTGTCAGCATATTTTATAACAGTAACCAAGACATTGTGGTAAAAAAAAATTGTGAGGATACAATGCCAGGGTGGGGCAATTGCCTAGTATGTGTGAGGCCCCAGATTCCATCCCCAGCATCAGAAAAATGAAAAGTTATAAAGCTAGAATGCTAGAAATTGAAGAATATTAGGTATATGTGTATATACATAAATATGTATACATTGTGCAACATAAAAATTAAAGAATGATATTTTTAAATACAGATTGAGTAGCATCCTGGAAAAAAACACAACACATACGGTGTGGGAGGTTCTTCTGTCTATGTGCTGCTTGTATTGGCTAATAAATAAAAAAAAAACTGTCTTGGCATGACAGGGCAGAACTTAGATAGGCAGGGAAAATTGGACTGAATGCTGGGAGAAAGAAAGCAGAGTCAGGGGATGCCATGGAGCTGCTACAGCTAGATATAGACATGCTAAAACTCTGCTGGTAGGCTAGTTAAATAAAGATTTAAGAGTTAGCCAATAAGAAGTTAGAGCTAATGGGCCAAGCAGTAATTTAATTAATACAGTATCTGTGTGGTTATTTCAGTTCTGGGTGGCCAGGATGGACAAGTGGGCCCTCCACCTAAAATTGGCTCTCAACATGGTCAACTTATCCATGTAAAACCTGAGAAAGTTTGAAAAGAAATTCTAGACACAAAAATATAGAGTTTAACACAGCTTCCTGCTGTTTACTCGTGGCTTGCTGCAGATCCTTTAAGAGAGATTTTCCTGATTCAGCCCTATCAGGAAATAAGCCATGGCTGTTTTAAAATGCAGTCTTTCTGGGCTGTGCCACCAGGGTGACCTCTGACTCTTTCTGGCTACAGAGAATTTGAGTGGGTTTTATGAGCAGACTTCTGTAGCTTGCTTAATGGTGGTGTGGACTGGCTGTGTGCCTAGAAGTGGGGCAGTGTGAGCAAGTGGCTCCACCATGCTGGACTGGGCAGGGCAAGCAGGCACTGACATATTACCCAAGCAATGATGCAGCTTAAGGTTTTAAGAAGTGCTTAGCATTTTAAGAAGTACTCCTAGACAGTAAAGAATTACCAATACACAGTAGGACAGATTCAGACATAAAAGACCTATAAATGGGTCACAGTGTTGGATAAACATACATAGGCTTGAAAAAGGAAAAAAGAGTATAGAGAGTCACCAAAAAAAGTTAATGCTTTAAAAAAAAAGGAAAAAGTCTTTAAAGAGACAGCATACAGACAGTCATAGATTAAAGGAGTAAAAATAATAAAATAAATATTAAAAGGTAATAGAGTAAAAACAAGACACGTAAAGATGAAAGATTCACAGAGAATCTGGATTATGTATGTTATTGTGTTTTCTTTGAATTTTTTGACTGTGAAGGAGCTAAGTACAGAGAAACATTTCATTGTATGGGCTGCTAAGCTAAACCAGCATGTATATTACATAGGTATCTTGACTTCAGAATTTGGGTCTAAGGATATGATGCTTTGGAAAAGAAGTTATTCTTTTGTTTTCATGGAAGATGAGAACCTGTGGATTGCTTCTAGATCAGTATGTTTTGATAGACCACATCCCCCTGAAAGGTTGCTGTGAACACCCTTAAAAATTACTTGGTCCAACTGCTGACTGAGATGAACATAGCACACAGGTTACACCATGAAAAACCTGATTAACAGCACCACCAAATAGCAGAAAGCAGCATGGGCAAAACTATGCCAATATTTCCAATTTTTGTTTGTAAATGTTTTTTTTTTACATTTAAAAGGGGATATGCTATAGAGATGAATACTTTGCATTGGTATGGATCTTGATTTATTGATACAAATTTAAGGTCAATTTTGTTATACTTTGTATATTTATTTCTGATCTTGATTAAGTTATTATGTTTGTCTGGCTTATTTAAAATGTAATGTACAATTAAGAAATATAAGTTAATAGATCATCAATTATAGTTAAGTTTGTAGTCATGTTATATTTTCTACCTGTATAGAGATATATTTCAGTTAGATAGGTATTATTCAAATCTTTCAGAGACCTTCAGAATATGGCATTTAAAATGTTTTAATAACTTAGGACTTTTCATAACAATGAGTCACATATGCTCCTAACAGCACCAACCTACTTCAAGAGGAACATGGGCATCGAAGATGCTCTTTATGGAGTTGGTTAGCCATTTTGGCAAGAAACTGCTCTTGCGTGGACTGCTTCACTGGACATGTAGGACCCACAGAGAAATGACTGCTGAACTTGCCAAAAGGTGAAATGATCCTTCAAGGTTCCTGCTTCATAAAGGTCTGCAAGACATTCTGAAGGATACAGAAGAAAATGACTAAACTGTGTCTAAAATTTCCTGCTTTATGGAAATGTCTGCTGGATACCTATGGGACTGTAAGCTCAAGATGGATGCCCTGATGGTACAAAAGAACTTTTGATAATTGTCCAGGCAAGCAAGATGTCTCTGTCATTTCTAGAGTTTTGGAAGTTTCTTATAATACACTTCCTATTTACTTAGGTAATATCATATCCTTTTGGAGTCTTTAATAGAGCTGAAGAATAGATAGATATAGTTTTCCTTACTTATGATAAAAGATAAAATAAATAAAAATATTGTAACTGTAATTCTTACTTGATACCTATTTTGTTATATGTAATTTTACTATGTTAAAATTAAAGCCTTCCTTTTTGTATAAGCAGAAAAGGGGAAATGGTATGAGAGGTTCTTCTGCCTATGTGTTGCTTGTATTGGTTAATGAATAAAGAAATTGCCTTGGCCTGATAGGGCAGAACTTAGGTAGGCAGGAAAAACTGGAATGATAGGCTGGGAGAAAGAAGGCAGAGTCAGGGGATGCCATGGAGCTGCTGCTGCAGGATATATACATGCTGAAACTTTGCTGGTAAGCTGGTTAAATTAAAATGTAAAAGTTAACCAATAAGAAGTTGGAGCTAATGGGCCAAGCAGTGATTTAATTAATACAGTATCTGTGTGGTTATTTTGGTTCTGGGTGGCCTGGATGAAGAAGCGGGCCCTTCTTCTATACACATAACCTGCATAAATTAATTCCACAATAAATGGAGCAGAAAGGAAACTAAAAGAATCTAAATGCTTTAGTATTATAAAACAATAGCCTATGCTAGCTTGTTTTGAGTTGTCAGAGTAGTCCTGTCTAGGAATATGAGTTAGGTCTTACTACTCCACTGAGTTGAGCTTAGGAAAGCAAATATTGAGACCATGGTCTAAGGTCAGATTTACTGACTCTGCTGTTTTGACTCCCAGTACCCTGATAGGGAAGATACAGACAAAAGCTGAGCATTTATCAGACAAAAGAAGCACATATTGAGTCCAGCCAGTAACACAGAACAGTGCTTATAGGTCACATGTGCTATTATAGTCCCATATACTTAAAATCAGTTAGTAGAAAGTTGACTTGCCATGGTATCTGCAGCAAATGGAGAAGCTGGGACAAGAATCATAACATTTATGACTATTGTGGCTGCTAATCAAAATAATACTGTCAGAATAATTTTATGTAATTTAAGAAATAACAATTGAAAAAATGTAATCATCTTTTCTTAGAGCTTATTGAGTCAACTAATTATGTTGATATATAATAGATATGATTTCATTGTTACTTAAAAAATCTGAAAGCATTACAGTATTTAATTTAATGTAAATGGAACCGTGCAGAAGTTCTTCAAGCAATTTAGAGATGCTTCTTCTAGAGAAGATAGTCAGTTGAAGTAGTTAAAATTTAGACATGATCGCTAAGTCTTTCTTAATGGTTGATCTACACAACTATTCTGATACGTTCATTGACATTCCAATTATAGGTATGTTCACCAGTCTCAAAAAGAAGCAATCCTGATGATCCATAAATTCTAAATGCATGTTACAACACATTATGACCTAGCCATAAATACCAACATATCACCTAACATATTATTGCTTTTCAGGTCTACTTACATGGTTCTATAACGTCAGTTTTACCATCTACAAAGAAATCCTACTGACCTCCAATAGAAATCTATTTTCTTACTGAAAAATTTCAATTGTCAATATTATTTAAGCAATTATCACATTATTTAATATTAAGTGTGTATTGAATAGTTAGCAAATGTACATGCAAATACCATGTATTTATAATGTTTTAAATTTAGTCCCTTAACTTTCAAAAATTGCTTTCCAGATAGGAGAAATATTTGATATATTTTAAGTTTCCTTTACAAGTGAATGTATGGCATTAGAGGCTTCCTAAAGCTACAATGATTTTACAACCTAAATATTTGGATAAACCTAGGGTTCAGTGGTACTGAGAATATGACCATTGTACTGTCACACTTTGATGGGAACAATACTCTTTCATTCACAGAAGAGACCTTAGGACTTTCTTAGCCCACTAATGGCACCATCTTATCTGTACATAAAGAACTGAAAATTTTACTTTGTGATTTTTTTTCAAAACAGAAATTGTGTAGGAGATAAGAAGAAGAGATTTTGAATTCAGGAGTTGGATCTGAAACTGTAATTATGTGTATTATAATATTCATTTTTACAATTCATCATTTTGAAGGAAAACAAGTCAAATCAACCAATACAAAGTAAAATATTCCTCTTTTGAACATACTTTTTTGAGTTTCTATGCAATAAAAAAACCACCACTATTGGTAAATTCAGACCAACTGTGATGGGTTTTGCAGAGTCTGCACAACTAGATGACTTTAGAGGAAGTAGAAACTGTAACAGTTCCCTAATAAATTCAGAAAATTCACACATCAACACTTCTTGAGGATACTGATGGCCTACAAAATGGTGTCTTTATGGAAGTTTCATTTTGAAACTGGCTTTAACATCAGTAGCATAACAGCTTAAAAAAGCTAGAAAGTTTGCAAAGTAAATTCAGTTATCTTGAAAATGTTAACTACAATTGTAAGCACAAATGCTACCGCAATGGAAACCATGACATCTCAGCTACATCCTTCTAAGTCTCCCTCCTTTGTGTAGTCCTGAATTTCTGGACATGAAGACTTATTCTGAAGAGCAAAACCTGGAAAAGCAATAAGATATCACCTGCAGAAGTATATTAGAAAAGGACCATGAGTTCCCACTACTCCCTTGGTCAATATAATGTGAATGACACCACAGAAAGACCCATGTGACAAGACCCATCTGACAAAAAGTAGCAATAGGACAAAAAGTAGCAATAGGCTACCTTTTGAGATGTAGTGTTAGGCCAGTGAGTAAGTTTACAAGTGGACTGTCCATAAACCAAGCTTTATAGGAGAAGCCCTTGGATGAATGAAAACTACTTGCATTTCATAAGTCCTTCTTTGCAGAAGGTCAGGCTCAGCAAACGCCTTCATCTCTTTGCAGACAGGCTTAGGGATGGAAGTACAAACAATCCAGATTTAATGATTAGAATCAAAGCTAATGAACTCTCACTTATCTTTCAGAAGTTATAAGCGTCATTAAATGAGTTTACAACAACCAATGTCATTTGTTGACAAATGGATTTAATGACCAAAATCAGTTCATTGACTTAATAATTTTCAATACTCTCCTTTAGAAAACACAACAGCAAGCAACCCTTCCATATTTCTTTCCTGCAACACAGTTTTGCAATTGCAGCTTCTTTGCACTTTTTAAGCTAGGTATGCCATCCCGTTAGACAATGACGAGTGAATTTTAATAACATTCAGTGTGCTATATTTGGTGAGCATGAAAGGAAAATATGTTTCCTTATTAGAAAAAAAAATCAAACTCAGAAACCTTTTAGATCATATTCCCTACTTATTATTAGTGCTCTCACAAATCCTTAAAACTGCACCTATATTTGGGGAGACGGTAGATTGCCTAGGTAACTTCTAGTGACTCTGTCCCTGCAAAGGAAAAATGAACAGTAGGGGAAAATCGTAAAAATGACTGAGGTGGCCAAAACATATAATCTGCTTTGTGTTGGAGAAAACTGGTTTTTTTTTTTTCCAGCAACAGGTCTCAGTTGCAAATAACTTCTTGGCTAGGGGTAGAAAGACTCTGTGTCCACTTTCCCTTTTCAGTACTCTTATTTCTGTCTGCTATGAACATATGAAAGTCCTGGGCATGCTGTCACAGTCTTTGTGAGATCATATATCTATCAGTCATTTGGTGTCTAGAAGATGCTGTTTTCTTGGAGTCATCTGCCACCTCTAGCTCCTACAGTCTTTCCTCCTCCTCTTTGGCGTAGATTCTTGAGCCTTGAAAGGAGGAGTTTGATAAAGTTATCCCATTTAGGGTAGACTGTTCCTAAGCCTTTCACTCTCTGCACATGGTTCAGTTAAGGGTCTCTTTGTTAATTAGCATCCACAACAAGAAGCTTCCCTGATGAGGTTTGAATGATGCTCCCTACTCTGTGGGAATAGTAATATACCATTAGGAGTTATTTTATTACTATGGATTTATAAGATTTATAAGATGTACAGCTATCTTTCCTCTCTGCTTTTCTACCTACCTTTCCCCTCCCATAGTGGAATTTTTTATGTTCATTTTTGTTTTGTTTTAGTTTGGATTGTTGTTGTCTTATGGATTTTGTTTCTTTTACTTCTAAGTTCTTTTGGATTTGGTGGGAGTGGTATTTTTTTCTGGGTTTGGTCTTTTTTGAGAGAGAGGAAGAGAAGGAGAACATGAACTTGGGTGGGTAGGGAGGTGGGAGGATAGGGAGGTGGAGAGGATCTGAGAGGAATAGGGGGAAGGAAAAGAGTATGATTAAAATAAATTATATTTAAAAATTTAATTAAATTGCTAAGATAAATGATTAAAGTGGACTCTCTATGGCATGCTTCTTTTCATTGCACAATGTGTTAAAAAAAACATGTAAAAACACAACTTATTGCTAAGAGATGCCAGATAAAAACAAAGGATCCTGGAGTGCTTTTCTAACAGGGCTCTGGGCTAAGGTCGAGCATTGCCCAAGCTAGGCATGTTGGCTCACACCTGTCATCCTAGCACTTGGGAGGTGGGACTAGGATGATCAGAAGAGGAAAATTGAGGCCACCCTTGACTATATGAGATTCAAAAGGCAAAGTGGGAGAGGGAAAGGGAAGGAGAGAGGGAAGAAAGGAGCGGGGAGGAAAGGAGCGGAAAGGTAGGGAGAAAAGCAGAGAGGAAAGATAGCTGTACATCTTATAAACATGGAATATACCTGATGCTGTAATTTCAAGAAGAACTTTGGATAAATGTATTAGGGGGAAATGCAGGCTTTCTTTGTGTAATTGGTAGCCTTCCCAGAGATTTTTCATAAAACACTGAAATAATCTACCTGTAGAAAAAGCTTGGTTGTTCCTATGCTATAGAATGACCAGAGCTATAATCCTTAACTGTTTCACTATTCATCAAAACTAGTTTATCCTCAAATATAAGAGATATGGTTGGGAGTTGCCAGTGGCCAAGGGTTTTCAGTAGAAAGAATTCTCCTACTAGAACATTCCTCCCTGAACAAGCTCACCACTGAAGCCTATGTAAATAGTCACCACGTGATACCCTCACTCCCATAGATCAGGGTAAGCACAGCTGTTTCTCTTTTTAAAAATCTGGCCCTTCCTTTTGCATTTCTAACACAGTATTCCCCCCACTGATTTATTAGACAGTATTTTTCAAAAACTATGAAACATATCAAGTGCTACTTTCTCTCTCTCTCTCTCTCTGACACACACACACACACACACACACACGCACACACAATTAAGTTCAAATAACATCACAGCAAATATAAAGCAGTAAATCAATTCTAGAAATACAGTGAAAACCTTAATTAATTATAAACTACTGGTCCATCTTCCAGACACACATGCTACCTTTGTGGAAATTCCACACCCTGAACCTTCCCACACCACATACCATTGTTATAAGTATGACCTATTTAAGACATCTGATCTCACACAATTTTAAAATTTTCCCTCTGTGATGCATGCTTCTTCGACCTACCATCTCTCCAGTTTCCCTCATTTTTCCACCAAATGTTTCCTTAGCATTGCTTTTCTTGTGGGTTCACTACTTAATCACTTTTTCTAGCTTCGTACTCAGATCAATGGGCAGTCAAAGAGCTCCAGGCTCTCCTCATTGAAACAAGTAAACACACGAACTTACATAAGAGAGGGGAGCTAAAGATAGAATCAAAGCTTAGCATAAGCTAGCCTTACATTAAGGAGAAGGTCCTGCATTACCTAGGTGGGTCAAAAGTAAACACAAAAGTCTTTTATAATGGTAGAGATTCAGGTGGAAGAACTGAGGAGGTGGCAATGTGAGATAAAATCATTCAGCTCTGTTGGCCTTGGAAGATAGAGGAAGACTAGAATAAATCATGGGATGTGGGCAGACTCTAAAAATGGGAACAGACCTGATAATACCTTAGTTTAAGCCAGTGATCTACATCAGACTTCTGACATCATGGTTTAATATTAAAGTTCGGTGTCATTTCTATCATCAAATATTCATGAATAAATATGCAAATATGTATATAGATAGATAATAAGCAAAACAGTCCATGTGACCACCTAGTGATGGTCTCTAAGCTACACAGTAGAGAAAGGGAAGGGGAAGAGCAGAATCCAGCTAATGACAGAAGGCTGTGAGGTAGGCAGATGGATCGATTACATTACAGGTAGATAATAGAAGGATTTGCAATAGATTTATTGTTTTAATGAAAACTAGTTGACAGAGGAAATAGCCCTTCCTACATCAATTAGTCATAAAAATATCCTCCCTCTTATTTCACAGCATAAAAAAGTTAACTCCCAATGAATCATAGCTAATATGAAATAAATAAAATTATAAAACTGCTTTAAATGTATCTGATCTTGGAGCACATGGACAGAGTATGAACCACAAAAAGAAGAATTTGGTAGCTATACTTTGTCAACATTAGATTTCATCTTCTAAAACACCACTAACAAAACCAACGCTTCAGACACAAGAGAAAAGAAAAATTTGCTAAGCATACGTATGAGCATAATTTCTGCTCAGAAGTGATCAAGAGCTTCCACACAGTGAGACAGAAAAACTGACAATGAACTGGACACAGCTGTACACAAGGGATTGCACCCACAAATGTATCAAAATATGGCAAATAAGTTCATAAAAGTGTTCATACTATTAGTCATTAGGAAAATGCAAATTAAGACCACAAAGAGATGCCACTGTACACCCACTGGAGCAGCTAAATGTGAAAAGACTGACAATCCTATTTTGGTGAAACTGTGCAGGATTTAGAGTTCTCAAACATTGCTGTTAGAATTGCGATCTTTTCAGTCACTCTGGAGAACAGTTAGGTGGTTTGGTATAAAGTAACTTCTAAAATTAAAAGTATCATAGATTTATGACCCATAGACTCTTCTCTAGATATGTCTTAAGAGGAAATAAGGCTAGAAGACCGCAAAAGAGTTGGCCATGGATGTTCGTAACAGTATTATTCATAACAAATAAAGTTTATATTGAGACAATATAAATCCCTGTCAGTTGGCAAGTACATATGCAAATGAGCACAGTCATGCCCCTGGAATCTTACCCAGAAATAACAAGGAAACTATGGATGCAATTTTTTCTGAATAGTGTTTGAGTAGTTAAGTAAGAGTCTGTGATGAATACTGAGATTCGTGGCTGCTTGGGATGCTTACTTATTTATACCACTCCCACTAATGTTCAGCGACTATTATAGGAAAAGCAGCAGCAAGAATGTAAGAGCCACAAGATAGTGAGAAAAGATAAAAAATATTCAGCAAGACACAGCTATTGCAACCATAATCACACAGTAGCTATGATTGCCTGTACTAGGTCTACATGAAGTGGACCTGTCAAAGTCAACATGGATCAGGGAAGTGTTAATGAGTTCCTACCTTTCCTGGTTGAGCTATTGCTGATGGTGGATTTAGGGGGAGGGGCAGTATGGCCTTCAATTATGTTCCCAAATAATGAGCCAACAAAACTCCAGTGTATAATCCAAGCCTGTAGCCACACAGTCCTAGAAAACTGGGTGGTCACAAAGCAAAACGAAAGGCATGAATGTAGGAAAAGGATACAGGGCTGGGAGTTGGAGTGAAGTAAGCAGAATACACTGTGTACATGGCTAAAATTGCAAAAGAATAAAAGTAATCAATAACAAAATGAAAATAAAGTAGATACAATACTGTTTGCCAGAGTTGGAGTCATCACTTTCTAAGGTAACTTTTAAACAGAAAGAAAAAGTCAGACACAAAAGCCTATATTCAGTATGGTTATCATAGCATCAGGAGTCAATGGTATTCTATGGAGTTGGAGATGAACCATCCTGGAGATACTAAAGAGTGTTTAATGGTGATGGAAAAGTTTCACACAATCATTGCTTTGGTTCATGAATATGATGCAATTCATCAAATTATACTCTTAACATTGGTGAATTTAAATAAAGCTGATTTGAAAAGTAGGTATGGGTTCTCCAGTCCCTCTGTGAGATGCTGAAGGAGTATCCGATGAGAGCTAGAAGACTCTCTTGGGTTCAGCTGTGGACAGGAGCCAGCTTAGGAGCAATTCAGCCATCACACCATAGTTCTGTCAATCAGAAAAAAAATTGCCATCTCTATCCCATAGTCAGCCTTCGGAATCCCACCCAGATTCATACTTCAGAGATTCCTGAGACTATACCTGCTCTGTGTGTATGGCAGGGGAAAGAGGGTCTCCTTTTTATCTCCATGAATCTGAAAGCTAGAACATGACTGGTTAAGGAGACAAAACAGTTTTCAGGAGGAAGAAGAGATAAACACAGGAAATAAGCAAAGCTGCGAATTCTATTTACTCTAACTGTTATCATTTATCAACTACTTCAACTACTTGCCTATCAACTACTTGCCTGCTTCAACGCGAAACTTTAAAGGTGCTTTGTTTTTTTTTTTGCTTTTGTTTTCTTTTCAGAAGGATTTAAAAACTATTATATGCTTTTTAAACCATCATCTAAAATATTTAATATTAGAAGATAAATAAAAATAATTGGAAGAAATAAGTAATCAGAAATTTAAAACAATTTTCTCATGGGAAATAGATACTTCAGCTATAATTCAATATTTACTATAACTTTACAGTGACAGGATATAGTGGTGAGTTCAAATTCTATCACTACCACTTACCATGTTTAGAACTTGATATTATCTAAACATATGTGTATTTTGAGCCAGCTTCACGGGGTTTGTTAGGAATAGAGATGCATGCTAATAGAAGAAGAAAGGTCAAACACTCAGCCAACAATAGCTCTACTGAGATGTATTTGAATTCATGTATATATTGTTTTAGCATTTACTTTTGTCAGATAAAGAAACAATCTAAGAGTTAGAACAAATCCATTAGTTTATCACTTGAATTTTAATAATTTGATTTCAGAGACTCATTTATTCCAAACAGGCTTCTGAATAAGGATGATTACATGGACAAACAGGGGTATGCAGAAACAGGTATTGGCTTCTGTATAAGTTCAGTTCCATAGATAAACAGAGGTATTGTGGTAGAAAAATAGAATGAGTTTTGAAAGAGATTATAATCCTCTTTGTTAAATCATCATCTAAAATAGTTAATGCTGGAAAAAATGTAAGGGATTCAGAGAAATAATATAATCAGAATTGTAAAAAATTTTCCCATGTGGAATGGCAACTTTAGTTAATTTTTTCTGAAGAAGATGAATTTAATATTAAAGTCAGGAAGAGGGAGCAAACAGACAGGAAAATAAGGGGTGATACCAATGCCACTCAAACAAGGCAAGCATAGTCTGATTGATAGTGTAAGTAACTGAATACAATCACAGAAGCTGATGCCTTCATGCTGATGTTCAAATCTAGACTGTTTCTCTCTGTATCATTTAGAAATTACTTAAATTCTCCATGAAGCAACATGCAGGTAAGATGCCTACCCTCTCATCACATGGAGGTGAAAATTAAGTCACCTGATATACACAATGCATGTAGAATGCCTAGCAGGCAATACATCCAAACACATATACATTATTACCATCATTAAAATGATCACTGTAGTTACGGTGAGCATAATCCTAAGAACAATCTTAAAATAATAATTTGGTACAGCCAAAGATACATTGCAGGATGATTAATATGAACAAACTTAGGCTACTTGATGGTGATGTCATGCCTACTGGTCCAACGTTTGAGTCTCCTGCAAGCCTGAAGGCTGGATTCAGGACCACAGATGAAAACACTGAGCTCGTTCAATCAGTTCTGGGTTTGGCAAGGTGACTGATGAGACAATGTAGATTGAACAACACCAATTCATGACTCAGATTAGATAAAATGAACCCATAAATGTATCCTATTGATCATGTGTTCATTATACTATCTGAATATCTTATAAATTCTAAGATTGTAAAAATACCTAATGAAGATCTAGAGCCAAATATTTCATTTTTGCAGAAAGAAAAACTGTCTTTATGGTCTTAGGGTGAATCACTGAGTAACCAAGGTCATGTGAGTACTTCATGGCAGAGCCATGACTCTGGGCTGGAGTTTGTTTTGTTCCATTTTCCCATTATCTCACATTCTCTGGTTATAGAATATTTTATTAACTTTAAGAAATCCCTTTTAAAGTTCTAATTTTTGCAATATAGTTTATTTTTCCATTATGAACAATTCCCAAATGTATGATAATTTGACTTTTAATTTTCTTTTTCATTTTCTAGGCTGAAAGGGTGATACATTCAGTAGAAACTATATCTTGTTACCAAATGAAGCATCAAATACTGGGATTGCATTACATCTCATTGATTGTTGGCCAAAGAGGTCTCATGGGAACCCCCAAACAACCCAGCCTGTTGCCTAGACCATAGATTGCTCTCCATAAAATGACATCCAAGTCCCATTGCTGAAGACAACACCTACACAGCTCACTGAATGTGGGGAAGATAAGCTGGTATCTACATAGTCTTTGCCCTATGTCCTAGTGTTTGGTGTAGGAAGGTACTCACTCTGCTTACTACCAAAGGAGAAACATAAACATCAACCGAGCCACAAACCCTATGAACTGCAATAATGTCTGGCTGCAAGATATGCTAGGGCAGTGGTGGCACAAAACTTATGGAAAAAGCTAACTAATATCTGATGTGACTTAAGGACCACTCCACGAGATAGAATCCATACCCAATACTGCTTAGGTGAGCAAGACCCTGAAACTAGAAAGCATAGGGACCTATAGTAAACTCAATTATTACTATTATAAAAAAAAAAGTAGAAACAAAGTGACTCATACTGACATTCTGATATACTCATAGATCAATGTCTTACTGAGTCATCATCTGAGAAGTTTCCTTCTGCGGCAGCATATGAGTAAGAATGGCTCCCAGTGGGCTCGTATATTTGAATATTTGTTTCCCAGTGATTGGAATGGTTTGGAAAAAATTAGGAGGTGTGGCCTTTTTGAAGGAGGTGTGTTGGTAGTGGGTGGGCTTTGAGATTTCAAAAATCTGACATTTATCTTATTGTCTCTCTGCCTAGTGCTTGTGTATCAGGTGTAAGCTCTTAGCCATTTCTACCCTTCTACTACCATTGCCATGTTCCCCACCATGATAATCATGGACTCAACTCTCTAGAACTGATACCATCAGTTAATTTCTTTATTTTGCAAGTTGCCTTGGTCCCAGTATCTCTGAGAAATAAAACATAACTAAGACAGTGCATTTAATGAAATCCAGGATTACAGATTTTCAGTTCATAATTGGCTTATTAAAGCTTAACATCTGCTTAAAGAACATCTGCTTAAAGACTTGACTGTAATGATAGGATTGGGGAGTTTTGCGTGGACTTTGTTATGCAAGATGCTAGGATGCATTTTAAGGTATTGTTCAGGAGATGTAAAGACTGGCATCACTTAACTTCAGTTTTTCAGATTGTTCTGAGAACAGCTGGCTAGGAGTAGGGAGGCAGTTGGCTGGTTACTGTGCTAGGCTAAGTGAAGGAAGACCACAACTTGGAGGAGGGTAGCAATATGAGAAATCTTGAAATCCTGAAATAACATGGCTTGATGGTAGTAAGGGCAAATATTTCTGATACACGGTGAAGTGTGAAGGGAAATGAGAGCCATGGAAGAGGGGGCATGTCAATCTTAATTCAGGAAATTCTACTTATTTACAATGAACTATCTCCTGGTACAATCCACACTAGAAGTTATTTGTCTTTTCCCTATATAAAAAGAGGTCCTATCCATTGTCACCTACACAATGTCCTCTTGTGAGCCTAGCAGCATCTAGCCTCATACCATGTCAGAGGGAAGAAAATGAGCTCCAAATGTGTGACTCCTGACCTTATATGCTGAAATGGTATCCTAGAAGTCACCGAATCCATTCTGGATATGTCTGCTGAGTAGGGAGCCAAGTTCAGGCAGTGTCTACTGGCAGAGCTCAGGACAGAACTAACCCGCTGAAAGAACAACTGGCCACCTGAGGGGAAGGCTGATCCCAAGTATGCGTATGATTATAACCGACATTGTCCCTTGCTCAGCCCCCAGTAGATTCATACCTGGATCTTAAAGGAGTATTATGAACAAAAGCTATAAAATATTATTTTCTTCAAAACCTGCTAAGAGATAGAAATAAGAGCCAACACCAGCTTGATAGACCCTCACAGAAGGCAGCCTAGAGAGAAAGAGATAATTTCCCTCCGTTTGGCAGGGTGTGCTACAGTTTTGGCACATCAAGGAATGCATGTCTCAAGAGCAGCAGCCATTGGTGCAGGAAACAGTGTTCTTAGCAATGTGGGTACTCGTTTGGGCAACAGTTGCTAGGGGTGGAACAATAGAACCCAGCGTGGTGTGGGCAGGTAGACAATAGGAGAAATGAAAGAAGTGCAAGGGCAAGTAGCTGACCTCTCCACGAGTCGGTGCCTACGAGACTCTCCGAACTGCTTACATAAGCTTAGTTTCCTTGTTAGCATACAAACTAGAGCCACCAAGTCTGAAGTGTCATTTCACCACCTTCTCCGGTTTTTGAACAACAGTGACAGAATGGATTCACACTGCACTTAGAGCAGCACATCAGAGCATCCTCCTCCTTAAGCAGTTAGTCCGCGTACCCCAAAGCTCACATCTGGCACATCTGTTCAAGATTTCTTAAACTGAGGTAGATCACCCCCAAGATATTAAAGAGACTTGAGTATCGTTGCTTTTGAAATGGAAAACATCAGATTTTTTAAAGTAAACATTCTTTATTTAAAAAAAAAAAGTAACAGTAACAGGCATTTTATAGAAGTAATTGAAGAGTGACTAGCGGGTGCCATCTGCCCTGGTGCTTATATTAAGAACAGCATTCTGAGTAACACTTCAACAGTGCTGTTTACATCCTTTCCCTCCTAAAGGAGACAGGAATCTTCTTCAAATGCATCTCCTTAAAGGGCCTGCTTTCTTATGACTATTTTAAGTGGTTTCACACTCCTGCATCATGCTGGAGAAGCCAAGGTGATGACCGTGAGCACATGTGTACCAGTCTTACCCAAATTCCCGGGATTTAAATCCCAGTGTGACCTGGCCACCATGCTTTCCCATTTCTGGAGAGTGTCTCAACGTCTCTTCACTTGTTTGTTTGTATTTTTATCCTACCTGTTTCTCAAGCCAATGAAGGGTCTCGGGCTACTAATTCCAGATGATAGTGAGAGAAAGTCCGCTGGGAACATGGCAATGCTGCTCCTACCATTTCCCAGCTTCCAAGAGAAGGGGCCAGCAATTGAGGTCGTTCTGTAGGAGCAGCATGAACATACTCCATCCGGTGTGGGGGAAAGAGGGGGCAACAAAATCTGGAGTAGTGTCAGAGTACTGAGGACAGGTGTACCTTTGCTGAGATAGAATCAGTAGGGGAAATGGCAGTTCATTCATGCAATACTAAGAAGATAACTAAGTAAGCAAAGCATCTGTTTGGTCAAAAACTCTGTGGGAAAAAAATAAAGGATGCTGGGAATGGGTATTCACACACATCCATATCCTCCAAAGACAGAGATGAGACATTGAGTCCATCACAAGATATCTGCAAAAATCACACTGGAACACCATGAAATATCCTTCACACATGTACACACACACACACACACACACGTGTGTGTGTGAGCATACACACAGCATACTGCATGTCTACAGGACCATTTAGTCAGATCTTTCAATTTCAGCTGTTAATATCTATCTTCTGCTCCCGTCACTGCCCTCCACTCACCAGTACTATGCTGGGTATTGTTTGCTGGGATCTGGAAGAGGTCAAAGCAAAGAACTATTTGCCAGGATGAGGAGACATGCCGGCAATCAACTTTGTGTCTCTAAAGAGTCTCATCACCTTGTTACCAGCCATGATGCTCAGCATGCCTCTGTCTCTGCAAGACACACCAGCAGGTCGGCTCACCTGGAGTCAAGAAGCTTGGTTATGTATAAAGGATTCAAATATGTGACAACTATTTGGAGAGAGAGAGAGAGAGAGAGAGAGAGAGAGAGAGAGAGAGAGAGAGAGAGAGAGAGAGAGGGAGAGGGAGAGGGAGAGGGAGAGGGAGAGGGAGAGGGAGAGGGAGAGGGAGAGGGAGAGGGAGAGGGAGAGGGAGAGAGAGGAGAGAGAGATGAGAGATTTACCTTCCAATGAGTGAGAACTCGCCCACGACACCCAGTCGTCGCATGGCACTCAGAAGTCCCCGCACCGTCATGCCCTCGCAGAAGCAGACCACAACCCTGGCCTTTGGAAGTCGCTCCCGGAGCTTGCGCAGGAGCCGGTCAAAGCTCTTCTCGCCTGCATTACTGTAGATTTTGTCTGAGTGTGCGATGCAGAGGCCTTCCTGGGCAGCCAGTTCTTTGAAAGCGTCCATTCCACTCTCACCGTAATTCCCTGTTTAGAAACAACCAGCAGATGTTCAAGACCTCTGTGTCAGCCACATCCCTGCCAATTGGAATGAGGACTTGGGGGTCTGGGGGTAAGTGCGTGCAAGGGTGTGGGTATTGCCCAATAATTCATAAATCTAACTGGGGTCAGAAGGAGACCTCCGTGAAGTAAAAAGCATCAAATACAGCCAGCAGTCAATTCTGTGAAAGCCAACAGAAATTACATGAGCTAAGCATCCATCCACAGTTGAACATTGTTTGCGAAATGAAGGACTGATGCCCTACTTTACAGCCATGGTTAATAATGCATGTCCCATATTTTAAACATGTGGGAAAGTTGATCTCATTGGAATATGGGGATCAACTGGTTTCATCTGGATTACAAGACACAGAAACTCAAACCAGAATAAAAAAAGCTCTGCAAAATCTCTAAACTGGGCACTCTCCCACTACCTGATCAACTGGGGTCCTCATTTCAAATTTTACCAAGGACACAGAAGGAAAGTTAATAATTAATCCAACTGCTGATTGCAACATCTGTAAATCTTTCCTCACTGACACTCCTATTTTCTGCCGTTCTTCCCAACACGTCTCAAGTGCTCAGGAACAAAGCCAGCCCCTGTCAAGGTCAACAGCTCCCATCGCTTCTTGTCTATTCTAATATTTTCTACTGTGATGCTTCTCCCTTTCTTAGATAATGGATTTCTTCCTTTTTGCTGTGGAACATGGTCTTGTATCCTGTAGAGATTTGTCACTTGTATTGGTTTAATAAAATGCTGATTGGTCAGTAGCCAAGCAGGAACTGTAGGTGGAGCAATTAGAATAGGAGAATTCTGGGAAGAGGAAAGGCTCAGTCTCCAGTAGTCACCCAGACACAGAAGAAGCAAGATTAAAATGTGTCACTGATAAAAGGTAACACAGACAAGAATTATGGACTAATTTAAGATGTAAGAATTAGTTAATAAGAAGCCTGAGCTAATAGGCCAACCAGTGTATAATTAATGTAGAACTCTGTGTGTTTCTTTGGAACTGAAAACTGCAGGACCAGGCAGGACAGAAACTTCTGTGAGCACCTTTTAATATGTCAACTAGAGAAAAATAGTTCTTGGATTAACTGTCCACCTAAGTTACTATTTCATCCACTATTCCAGGTCCCCACAGAAACAACTGCATAGGTCAACAGATTTGCTTCTTAATTTCCCATTCTCTCCTTATTTTCTGTGTTTTTAATTAAGTAATTTGCATTTTATTGGTTAAAAGTTTACATACACTTAATGTTTAAATTCACTTCATGAATTTGGACATACATATATCCATCAACCATCTCAAAATTCAACCATCACCAAAGTCCTTTGTTATTAGAGTTACTAATCACACCTTGTTGTTATAGTCCATGACCTTCATTTTAATCAGCAACTTGCTGTATTCAAGGCCACACATCCCTTAAAGCCTTTGATATTCCTGACTCTTGAGACTCTCTAGTCCCCTCACTACTAAAAGACCATTCCTTGGTTCATTTGCTTTATTTTCCATCTCTGCTCATCCTCTGAATGTCGTCATGCTAGGAGTCCATCATGGGAAACTCGTGGTTGACTCTCCCACTTCAGGAACCACTCTCAGCATATGCCCTCAGGTATTGTATGAATGAGACTGCTTAGTCATCTACTGTAACTTCAGGCTGAAAGATACTTTAGAGAAAAAACTGTGACATTCATTTGCCTGCCTGACAAGTCCTTCTGTGGACTGCTCAGAGTCAACACATTGAATTCCTCCTCTATTTTGCAAACATGCTTCTTCCAGGTACTTTCTATTAGAAACTCTAGCTTCTCCCCACCAACTTTCTCAATAACAAAATTGAGGAATTAGTCTAGCAGCTGTGTTTTCACCAAATACAGGATCCATTTCTAGAGCTCTCATCTCCAGAGTGTTCTTAAAACGGTTTCTTTGCTCTCTTTCAGTCTCTTAACCATGCTTTATGTCCTGTTCCCTAAAGGAGGAGGCTGACATAATGATTCTTGCTCAAAGAACTGATGGAGGGCAAGAGGAGCAGAGATGCAGAGGAGGATAGGAGACAAGTGCTAATTAAGCAGGAAGCTTGTCTCAACTAACAATTAGTTTCAGGCTGGTCCCCACAGGAGGTGACGGAGAACCTCATTCCACAGGCTCAGTCCCACCTCGGAGCAAGGGAATTCTTGTCCGTCCATCACCAAATATGCTTCCCAAAGGGGGTAAGTCATAGCTTAAATTAACAGATGTCTACTTAGGTTGTAACTTTTAAATAAGACAGAAATCAGTGAACCAGAGAAAAGGAATCAGGGAGGGTGGCCAAGAGTATCCTCTTCACAAGCACTCTCAGTTCTCAGCTAGGCAACCGCCTTAGCCTCATGATTAGACTCTTCGCTTCTACTCTTGTTCCCAGTAGTTCATTTCACACCTAGTGCCCTGTTAAAGTGTGGCTCATACCGCAGTACTCCTTTACAAAAAGCTCCAGTGTCTTTCCAACATGCTTAAATGGAAAATAAAAGCTCACCTAGACCACCATGCTACACCCAGGCGGGTCCTTCCACCTTCTCCAACTCTGCCTCCTCCTACTTTCCCTCCCTCACCTTCCTTACGACCATAGCCAATTCTTTCTTCCTGGAATACCCCAAACACATTCATTTTCGGCACTAGCCTTTCTCCAGCATCTGAACAGACACTCTTCTAGCAGAAAATCTTATTGATCATATTCCACTTTGTCTGAAAACTCTCCTAATTACCTTAAATTACCCTCTCAGAAAACTTTGCTCGTGTTCACTACTTTAATCCCAATGTCTATATCTGATGTTTTTGCTTATGTTTTATTGTACCAAGAATATCAGTTTCTTGAGAGTATCACCATATGACTTGTTCTGTGATGCATGCTTAGTAGAAGGGTTTTATATACTTAAATTCATTACTGAGAATTTCACTCAAGGGCATTTGTTATGACAGGCCATTGAGAAGTGTACAGGGATATAAACAAGTAATTTAAAAACAAGCAGTCAGTGGGTAGAAAGTTTACAAAAATTACTGGATCTTATTAACTATTAAAATGGTGCAATTAAAATAAGGCAAGTTATTTTATTTATTAGAAAGTCAGTATTTCATTAATAATATTCAGTATTGTCAGACATGGTGTTGTATGCCTTTAATCCTACCACTCAGAAGGCAAAATGAATTTCTGTGAATTCAAGTCCAGCCTAAAATATATAGCAAGTTTCAGGACAGTCAGGGCTATGGAGTCTGAAAAAAACAACAACAAAATTAATAATAACAATAATTAATAATAATATTTAGAATTAGCAAAAATATACGTGCCTTCAGTCTCAGAGAATGTGATTAAAATATTTTCAGAAAATTTGGCCATATTTTAAAACAAAAATAGGATGTCAGATAAATATAGCGATTATTTGGTCAAGTAATTATGAAATAATTTGTTCCAGAAAGGACTTTTAACTTGAATTTTAACATCTGTGAAAATGTCATAAGCAATGATTGTCCTGTATGTTTACAAAAAAGGTTTCTTGTCTCCTTTTTCATAAGATTTTGTAATCAAATTATATTTTTGTTCTTTGACAACTTAAATATCCTACCTAGTTTACTTTAGAGATGACCAAATGGAAGAATTAACACATTATGAGAACTCCAGGACCCTGGACTGTGGAAACCGGTCATAGCAAAACAAGCAGCACTGACTGGTTCTAAGAGAGAAAGCCAACAGATGCCTTATTCATCTGTAAAGGGGGCATAAAGAAGGAAGTGAGATGCCACTCTCAGGAAATACAGTTTAGGGAATCCTCATGACACTGTGGATAGACTCAGCAGAAGTCACTGTCAGTCTGTCAGGAGATGGCAGTGTGTGACAGATAACTTTACTGCTGTGTCACCAAACCCTAGGCTCCAACCCCCCAAATTATTTTAGTCCTTCATCAAAATGCATGCAAATTAAGTGACCAAGGGTGTTCTTTGCATGAGAATAAGAAAATGCTTGCATTCTAAATCTAGTTATAGCCATGGACATGCTTAGCTCAAACCCATCACTTTACAATAGACTAAGGCACCAAGCAGTGAAATTTCTCAGTGGTCATGAAGCCTGCTTATGGAAGAACTAAATGATTGTGGTGGTGGTTTGAATAAGATTGTCCCTATAAGGCCCCATGTATTTGAAAGCTTAGACACCGGTGAATGGAACTCTTTGATGGGATGACAAGGATTAGGAGGTGTGTCCTGATTAGAGGAAGTGTGCCATTGGGAGGGAGTTTTGAAGTTTAAAAAGCCCATGCCTCTCTCGATAGAGCGACGAGATGAAGAGAGCGAGAGAGAGCTAGAGACGAGAGAGAGAGAGAGAGGAGAGAGGGCGCAGAGGGAGAGATCATAGAGCAGCGACGATCTCGAGCGAAAGCGTAGGAGAGCGAGAGACGTGAGAGCGATCTCTATCTATCTCTATCTCTCTCTATCTGCCTCGCTCTCTCTCTCTCTCTCTCTCTCTCTCTCTCTCTCTCTCTCTCTGTCTCTCTCTCTCCCTCCCTCTTTCTCTTAGCTTATAAATCAGGATGTAGTTCTTAGTTCCTTCTACAATACCACTTCTGCTGCCTGCTGTCATGCTCCCTGCCTCCATGTTTCCCACCATGATAATAGACTAAGCCTCTGAAAGTAAGCAAGCCCTCAAGTAAATGCTTTCTTTTATGATAGTTGCCTTGGCCATGGTGTCTCTTCACAGCACTAGAAAAGAGACTAAGACAGTTGTTAACCTTCCCTGAGTCTTAGACTCCTTTTGATTGCTACACACATGGACACACAATTCAATGGGTGTTTAAATAATTGATTGTAATATCTGTGTTGGTTAGTTCATTGTACAGGGATCTTGTTCCAATTTTTTATTCATATGATTTTCACTCATATAATTTTTTTATTCATATGATCTGTGGTTTAGAATACAATTTTGTTTTGTTTTGTTGAGATAAGTTCTCATTATGTGGCTCTGGTTGACTTTGAACCACAAAGTAGCCAAAGCTGGCTTCATTACACAGATATCCTCCCCTATCTCTGCATTCCTGCTGTTTAAATTAAATTTGTACAGCACACATTCTGCATGAGTATTTATTAATAAATTGATGGAGAGCTGGGAGTTATGCACCAGGCTGTGTTTAAACTTCCTGTTTCTTTCATGATGTCTCCAAGCTTGCATACAAATTTACATAGATACAACAGCAAAATTTTCCTTTACAAATCTTCATAGTTTAAAACTTGTACTCATAAACATTATCTTATTGATCTCTCAAGAGTGCAATCATAGCCTAGCATGATCATCATCAGAAAGACTTTATCCAGCAACTGATAGGCACAGGTACAGAGACCACAGCTAAACATTAGGCAGAGCTTGAGGAATCCTAAAAAAGAGGAAAAGAAAAGATTGGAGGAGCCAGTGAAGTCAAGGACACCACAAGGACATGGCCCACAGAATCAACTAACCAGGGCTCATAGGGACTCATAGAGACTGAAGTGATAATCAGGAAGCCTGCATAGGTCGGACCTAGGTCCTCTGCATATATGTTATGCTGAGTAGCTTGGTGTTCATTCAGGACTCCTAATAGTGGGAACAGGGGCCATCTGTGACTCTTTTGCCTGCTTTTGGGACCTTTTTCCTCCTACGGTATTGCCTTGTCTGCCTTGATATGAGTATATATGCCTAGTCTTTTTGTAACTTGTTATGCCATGTTTGGTTGATATCCCTGGGAGGTCTGCTCTTTTCTGAGGGGAAATAAAGGAGAAGTTGATCTACAGAAGAGGAGAGATGGCGAGAGAGATTGTGAGGAGAGGAGGGAGGGGAAACTGTGGTCAAGATGTGGTATATGAGAGAAGAATAAATGAAAAAGAAATGAAAGAATCCAATCATATCCATTAGCCTATTGAGAATCAGATACAAATGGCATGAAAAGGGCAAAGAAAAATCACGTCCCATTAAAGCTCTCACTGTGTTACCTTCTATTTATTACAAGCAATTGAAACAACAGCCTGAGAAGTGCAAGTGTAAGCCTGCAGTGCAGATGCCCAGGACTAAAGGTCAGAACAATGCATAAAATATGCACTACTTGTTCTGAGTCTTAAAACATCACAAGTGTTGCTGCCACAGAAGGGAGACTGGGTGAGCTGTCTGCCGGGCCGTGAACACTGCCAGAGTGAGAACAAGACATTCAGCCAGTGACTCTGCCCTCTGCCTGCCTTAAACCACCATCCTGCCCTCTGCCCTCCACTGGGCTTCCCAGGTATTGAAGAGTTTATTTCAGTACTTCTCAGGATCTAGCCCTACGGAAAAGTTATGAATATGTGAAAATAATTTATACTAAAACACTTAAATAGTAAAAAGTATGATTTTGAATACTTGCAGCTAATAAAAGCTGTGCATTTTGTTGTCATCCTACTGGTGAGTATTTTATTAAACTTTCAACTTAAAAATGCTTTGTTCTGCCCTTTAAGGGTTGCCAAGAAAGATCATATACTGGATTATCTTTCAATCTGATATATATTTGCTGCGTCTAATGCTGGACTAAACAGCTAAATATTAACATATCCACTGAAGCAAACCTCATGTAAGCCACATGCCCCCTTTTACCAGTGCAGACTCGGAAGCTCAGACAGATTAAACAGTTTTCCCAGGACAACCCATTGGTGCATCTAAGCTTTAACACTTGAGAAATTCTTGCTCATAACGACCATGCTGTATGGTTCCCTACACAAACTCACAATTAGCCATGGAGGTGCTCAGGTGCACAAAATACAGAACTAAGCTGAATACGCTAGATAAAAAAAAAATGAAGCAGTAATAGATTTGGGGAAAATGAGCAGGGAGAACTAGAGAAAACCGATTGGGAAAAGGAGGGATGAAACTGACCCTGTAAGAGGGTAAGGAAGGGATGACATTCAAGGGGATTGGAAATGGATGTGAAGCTGCAAGTGATACTTCTAGAAGCAGTGGGGAGTCATTCTGGAGCAAGCATCTCATGGTCGTTTATAGATTGATGTCCTGTGACACTCTCTAGTGAGGCATCTGGCATAAGATTACAGCATAAAAATGTGCTATATGTTCCTGCAACATAACAGATTTTATGACAGACTTTGTTCCTGGTACAATGTTGTCTAAAACCTAGAGAGTAAGAGGCAAATGGAAGAATAGCCCATAGAATAGAAAATTCATATCAGAAAGACTAGTCTAACTCAGCCATAAGACAGAAGAGTCACAGAGTAAAAGAAGATGTGCTATAAACTAAGCATCCCATCAGCTGATAACAGCACTTAGAAAGGGCACGGGACTCACTGAGAAATCCTCAGTATTGAATAACAAAAGAATTTCAAGACAATGTGATTGGGCTGTATTATCTATACAATAGTAACATTAGGAAAAGTACTGACAATGGGCATAAACATTGGAACTATCCAAAGAAGGAAAAACCAATGGCTACATCTAACTCTAGATATTCTAACATACATATGATTTTAAAGCAGTCAGATAGGATAATATTGTGTGCTAATATTCTTCATGTTGCCTTTGAATAGACAGGAGTATCTACCACTTTAAATACTTTTCTTGTTTTTCAATGCTATTTCTGTTGAAATGCTGTCGCTGGGGCCGGGGAGATGACTCAGAGTGGAAGCAGTTGCCTTACAAGCAAGAAGGCTAGAGTTCTGATCCCTAGAATCTTTGTAAACGCTTGGTAAAAAGGAAACCTCCCTGAAATTCCAGTCTCTGCAGGTGGAGACAGGGAATCCCCAAGAGAGTCACCCAGTAAGTCTGACCGAAGGGCAAGCTCTGGGTTTGACTGAGAGGCCTTCCCTCATTGAATAAGGTAAATGTAGTGAAGGATGATTTTCAACGTCAATCTCAGACCTTCAAATACATCCACATGTGCATGTACACCCACACATACAAACGTACACATACACACACAAAAGAAAAAAATGATTAATCAATTTAATTAGAATACTGTTATTTGGCATTTTTAAACCTTGGTCAAACAACCATGTTTACCATTGCTTATTTACACATCTACACATCAATTCTTCAAGGCAAACATGGGACTATTTTTTCTACCTCATATAGAAGTAAAGGCTTTAGCCTTGGAAAAAACACTACCCTAATATCCTAGGCATACTTGCTTCGTGCAGCCATAGGGCCACCTGAGGGTGCCTGCCTTTCTAGTCTAGTCTGTATATACAGTTCCAGTCAACAGATAGCTTCTTGAGACACACTTGGCAAATACTGATACTGTTCCATTTTAAAAAGAATTATAATATGATTTCACAGCATATTGTAGAAATCCACAGTGGAACATCTATCCCTCTCGGGAAATTCTTCCTTCTAATCTAAATTTCATCCAATAAAAGTCCACATTCATTCTGTCTTCATTCTGTATGGAGGCAGGTGTCAGCCGGGTCGATGTGGGGAAAAAGGCACTCAAGAAGTCATCGTTGTTCATCTTTGTTGTCTCTCAGTAGAAAAATGACCTCTGCTACTTCAACCTTTCCCTGGACCTTGGAAGTCATTTGGCTCCCTAGCAAATAGGATGGTTCCTTTGCCTCTGTCCAGACACCTGCTGAGTCCTCAAACACATCAGCATCCTGGGTCTGGCCATCAGTGAGTGAGTCATCCCCTGCCTTAGGACATTCAGGTGACAGCCTGTACAGAAACTGATACACAAGGTCATTGAAGGAATTGCTGTAAACAGGACAGTCCCAAAGGACAGAGCTTTTACCAGCAATTCCCAAGCTCCTGTTTAAAAAGCTGCAAGAAAAGCATCAAAGAGATTTATCATGATGTAGTTGCTTTCTTTATGGCATGGGACTAAGAAAATGTGGTACTTGGCTTTGTGCCCCATGGTGTCTTACTGCTCCTAACAACTGAGTGGTTAAGAGTATGATCCAGGAGGCAAAGCAACCTGTTTCAATCCTGTTTACTGGGCACTAGATAACCTTAAGGAATTTTCCTTTGATAGCCCTGGGTGCCTCTTGAGTAAAATGGAGGTTATAATATATATCACAAAGCCTTCTTGGGTATATTAAATAGTGTGCTAATGAATGTAAATTTTCTAGAATGCAAGAAAATGCACTAGAGACTAGAGAGATGGTTCAGCACTTAAGAGCACAGCAAATACTGTTCTTGCTAAGTACCTGAGTTTAGTTCCCAGCACCCACTTCAAGCAACTTACAACCACTTGTAATTCCAGCTCCAGGTTCCTAGTGTGCTCTGCCGGCCTCCCCAGGTACCTGCATTCATGTGTATGTACACACACAGACACAGACACACACACACAATGAAAAATGTAAGTCTCTCAAAAAAGGAAAGAATACTGCAAGCTTCTCTATCCATGTCTCTCTACAGTTGTAGAATCTAAAAATAGCATACAGCATTAACATTGACCAAGAGCTTCAGAATCTTTGACTTTCTTGATCCTATTTACAAACCCAAGCTCATGGTTGTTTCTAACTTCAGAAATTGACTTTGCACTCATGGTTTTATGTGCCAAGTTTTCCTTGTGATATTTTGATGCCCTTGTCTTTTTCACTTTGGGGCATTTTATATTTATATTTTAGAAATACATTTAAGCCAGGTGGTGGCAGCGCACGCCTTTAATCCCAGCATTTAGGAGACAGAGGCAGGTGGATCTCTGTGAATTTAAGGTTAGGCTGGTCTACAGAGTGAGTTCCAGGACAGTCAAGGCTCTTACACAGAGAAAACCTATCTAGCAAAACAAAACAAAAGCAAACAAACAAAAGAACACATTTAAATTCTGTCTACAGTGAGTCTGTCACTGAGTCTTCAAGGGACAGCTATCAGGCTTCCCTACGTCTATGTTAAAGAGTTCTAAAAAGAGGCCCAATGTATCTGTAACTTCAGGTGACTATGAAAAAGAAGTTAAGAGAAAGCAAAATGTAAGAAGGATAAAAATACAAATGAATCATCATTCTTTAAATTGAAAAAAAAGCAAGCTTTCTGTTTCAAAGATTCCATATGGAAGGAACAGGTTCTCATGGGCAGCCTTCTTCACACCTGCCTGTTTTCCTGAGATCTGCCGTATCCAGAAACAATCAAAACTGGGAATGCTGCATCCAGCAGCAGGTTCTACAAACTTGTCCCAAAATGCATAACACACACACACACACACACACACACAAAATGAAACTATACAAACTGTTCAATAATCCTAAGCATTGCCAAGAGTTCATGCCGTGGTAAGTAAATAATTCCTACTCTTTAGTGAAAGTTTTGATAACAACGCTGCACGTCATTGAAACTGTGTTAGATCATCTGCATAGCCTTTGACTCAGAAACTAACTTTATCATCTAAACTCTTTATTACAGTGCATAGGCGGGAGTAATAATAAGCAAAAACAAAAAGAATGTCAACAATAGGAGATTGGCTAAATAAGCGCTATGTACATGAAGATAACACTTACATCTCTAGGGTAATGCAGAATTGTATTAAGTAACAAGGAAAGTATTTATTCCATACTGTTAAATCTTAAAAATGGCCAAAATACTTTGTACAACAAAAGCTCATTATAAGCCTATGTACATACAGAAGATTTGAAGAATACATAAAATATAGCTGAATTTTTGTGTGATATGATTATACATGGTTATATTTTTTATAATTTACAATAATTTATGATTATTGTTGTTAAGAAAATAACTTTTAAATTGCATTGTATAGGGTGGGAACTGAAGACCATATCTAGTCCAGCACAACTACTACAGGACTCCATGGAAAAATTTGTATAAGAGAAATTAACCTCTAATCATGCCTAGATAACAAATTTTATTCTTAAAGGAAATGTAACTAATATTATTGTAATTGACTTAAAGTAATGTTACCTATAGGCTATGCGCTACTTCCTGCTATACTTGGATTGAAATTAGCAGTTTTCGCCTGAAATTTTGGTATATCTTCTCTATTTTTTAAAGCTCTATCTATCTATGAATCTATCTACATATCTACCTATCATCTATCTATCTCCATTTCTGTCTCTGTCTCTGCCCATTTTAACTGTTTATCTTTGTTGTTACTGTCTATCTCTATCTTTGTAAATTCCCTATGTCTAGACTGCTTGCCTGGCCATCTCTTTCCCACATAGGGAAGAAGCTTGTTTGCAACCAAGATGCGCATATCTCACTGCAGTTAACTCCTGCTTAGCTTGAATCAGCATAAACATATTTAAATATTATCAAGCACAGATAGCTAATTTTCTTCCTAAATAAAACATAACTAGTAGTATTGAGATTACCCTTAAGCCATAGCTTATGTCCTGCCATATCTGTATACTTGGATTGAATTAGCAGATTTCTACTTTGAAATCACAATAAGTTTATTGGGGTGAATTGAGGTGATAGAGACACACAGATGTGTTAATTTCATTAGGAAAAAAAATAGGTCCTAGGTTTTTTTTTCAGATAGAGAAGACCAAGAAAGGGGCAGAACTCTCTCCCCTGGAGCCTATAAAATGCTGGATAACTGGAGCTGAGATGGACAGCACTGCCTCACTGACTGGTCTGCACACACAGTGTGCATGTCCAGGATTGAATTCCTGACTGTTCTGGGCCTTAAACTGGCCTTGATCCCCAGTATACACATGGGTTATACAACTACTATGTGCCTGCCCAAGGGCTCACCTGTCTGGACCTATCCAAGCTATGTCTGTTGTGGACTCAAGTCCTTTTGTCTCTGCAGCAGGCTACATCTTTGCTCTCGATCCTGACTTTAAAGCAGCAGTTTCTTCCTAGACAGTGATTTGAGATTCCTTTTTTTTTCTTTTCTTTTTTGGTTTTTTGAGACAGGGTCTCTCCATGTAGCTTTGGTGCTTGTCCTGGAACTAGCTCTTGTAGACCAGGCTGACATCGAACTCACAGAGATCCACCTTCCTCTGCCTCCTGGAGTGCCGAAATTAAAGGCATGTACCACCACCTCCTGGCTGAGAGTTTTCTCTTATCAACACAGATTTTATTTGCATACATATTAACGCAAATAGAATTTATCCTATTATTTCTAAAAGTGGTTATAGAACTCTACTATCACTTCTTTAACTCGCATTCACTCTGTAACCCACATCTATAAAGATAGACAGACAGAGGGGAGAGAGGTTTATTGCATGCTGCATGATGTATGATATGGTAGTTGATATCATTAAGTTGATTGAAATAAGACTTGGAATAAGATCAGAATAAGTAAGAACCTGCATTGACTGCTTCCAGATTACCTAGGTAAATGGGATTGTCTAACAAATCACTGTCACTGAAGTCTTTGCATGGCTTATCAATGCATCATTATTCAATAAATCCTGGCACTGTAAAAGGACACAAAGGTGTTTGTCTGTTTCTGGCACAGCAAGCCAAGGACAGGCGGCATTTTGATGTGAAAATAATGGTAAATAAAAGTTGATTAAACAGTTTCTGTCTGAAATTCCTGTCACTGAAGTTAAAAATAAAAAGAAACCAAAGCATGGTTTGGTCAAGGAAGGTAAGCACTTTGCTGATTGGAAAACAGTGAAGGAATGGGAAAATTTATAGAAATAGTGCCTTCTTTACTCTTCTTACAACTCTGCTGTTCCCTATGCTGCTTCTCACCTTCACCAATGTAAAATTGTGTCTCCAAAAACTCAATTCAACCCCCAAACATGCCTCTATAATATCAACTCAATGACCAATGCAAGCCTTGAGTGTCTAAGAGGGAGTAGAAGGTGTTAACGCTCAGGGAAGCAAAGGTCTCGTGTCTTGCAGAGTAACATTTTGATAATGTTTGAGTGTATCACAGATGCTGTGACTCTTTCCTGTCTGGATTCCTTAAAATACAGGGAATAACAATTTGCATAGCTTTTATATCACATCAGATCTTACAAATAGTAATCCATTTTAATTTACTCAAGTTTGGTTCCTTGAGACACGGCTTCATTGTCTGGTACAGGCTAGCCTTGAACTTGTGATCCCTCTACCTGAGCATCTTGAGTGTAGATATGTAGTACCTAAAGATAATTGAAAATATACAGGAGGATGGGCATCAGTTATGAGCAAACACAACATGAGCAAGTCACCATAGATACCCAGAAATGACTATACATGATGGCATTTCATAGTAAAATGTCCAGAAGAAAGCCAAAAGTAGCTAATGCCTCCAAAAGGCTGTATCCTTGAGCCATTTGTTATTTGATTGTCTTGGTTCGCATCAAAATGTGGGGTTCATACTATAAGATCCTTCAGGTTCCTTATAGCATAACATTTGGTGATTCTAGAACAATATGAATCAGCACTCTTTCATAATCTCAAGCTTCATGTCAAAACATTTTTCATATTCTCAGTTATCTGAGTAGACATCTGCTTAACAGAATTTTTCCCCAACAGCTTTCTCCTTTCCCAATCTGATTTCTCTTACAAGTGTATTACTGTAGCGGAAGAGAAAGCCCTTGCTATGGAACCATTTAAAACCTGTCTCATCTGCAGACACATTTTCACCAATACTGACTTTTAGGCATAAAGGCATTGGAAGGCAGGGAAGGAGACACCACCCTCCAAAGGAGCTGACAAGAAAGGAAATGAGGCCGTATCCAGAACAAGGTCATTAGGTGAAGCTGAACTAATAGACAGACTGCCCTGCATCGTGAAAGTGTTGCTCAGGAACCAGCTGCTCCTTTACTAGTCTAAGTATCTGGTTTTAGCCACCATTTGATCAATGGAATTAGTTCAGTTCTGTTATCAACTTCTCAGGTTCCTTCTATGCAACCCACTTTTTCTGTATTTTACATCATTAATAAAAAAAAATGCTGCTTCATCAAATATACTCACCTTTTGGTCAAAGGGAAATTAAATTCTGAAGTGAATATTTCCTTTAATTCAGGACATAATATCTCATAACAGTAAATGTAGTGAATTTAAAAAAAACAGTAGAGTTGATCCTGTGAAATCTAGTCAAGGCTTTGATCTACTTCATGGTGACTCTAACAATCTGCTAATTCCTGGCCTGTCCCTGCTCCAATTCCCATTGACTGTACAGGGAGGGGCCACCATGGATAGCCAATTCTGTGTTATGGGTCTGTAAATCTAGCCTGGGTTTTGTATTATTGTGGGGATAATCCATTTCCTCCTGCCTTGCATGACAGAGTCTTAATCTGACTTTTGTTTTATCTTGTATTTATACTGTGCAAAGGAGATTCTCTCACTACTTCTTCCATTCTCATAGACTAAACACTCTGTTTTTAAGAGAGGTTACCTGCTAAAATGGTGAGAAACAGGCACTTGCCTGCTTAGTGTCTGTGGGATTTGGAGCAAGTCAGTTACTTGCTCGGTCCATTGGTTCCCTTTTCTTGAAGCTAGAAATGAATAACAGTTAACTATTGGGGACGGGAGAGATGGCTCAACAGTTAGGAGCACTGCCTGCTCTTTCAAAGGTCCTGAGTTCAATTCCCAGCAATCATATGTTGGCTTACAACCATCAGTAGAGAGATTTGGTACCCTATTGAGGAAGAGACCTGTTCAGTCTTCCTCATCAACTTAGACTATGAAACCCTTAGACTTAAGTTCAATAGAACCACCATATATGACCTGCCCATGCATGCTTCAGCATTTCCAGGACATAAATTTCAAAATTTCAATAGTAACCATCTCCAAAGAGCTATTGTAATAATTCAGTAATTTTAATGTATGCAAACATCAACATTTGCATCCATCAAAAAATGAGCATTTGCATGCATTGGTAGTATCTAAAAGCTTATTATTCTTAATAAGTAACATATGAAAAGTTGGTATTATTTACTTATATGGCATCATAAGTTGTAGTACTGTGTTCTAACCAAAGTCTTTTGCATCTTTAAATCCTTCTAACATGTGGGATGTTAATTAAATAGAAGCATACACTAAATAAGAGAGGGTGGCCTGAGAAATCAATTTCTGGAGTTCACAGTCTTATTCAGAACGCTGCATGGAATGCAGTACATGACAAGAATGGGCATGGGTGAGTCAGACGGGTAGGGGAAAGGGGGAGTGATGGGCTTTATCTTTAAGTAGCAGTGAGCAAAGCAGAGTGAGTGAAGTGCGAAAAACACAACCAAGGAAATGTCACTGGGCATCTGATCCACTCTTCCGGCCAAGGCATTTGGAACAAGCCTTGAAGATGCTGCTGCTGCTGCTGCTGCTGCTGCTGCTGTTGCTGGAAGTGCCGGCAAATGTCCACTTCACTCAAGACACCCCTTTCACCTCCTCCTGAAATCTTACCATTAATAAGGCATTACTTTTCTTTTTTCTCTGAAAAGAGAATGGTCTTGGAGAGGAAACGCATTAACCTCCAACCCCCTAATAGAATTTGCTTTCATGGGACTTTCTGAAAGCAGTGGGCAGCTGAAGACATCATGAAGCCCCGGAGATGAGGTTAACAGAGTCCTGCATTAAAGGCGGAATTTGTCAAGTCCACAACACAGCTGAGTCCGGTGTACGTTCCCTAGGTTATCCTTAGACTATGTACAAATAGCCACTGATGGCAAATGATTCCTTAAGTCTGTTGTTTACATCTTCACTTGAATCTTCATTTGGATAACAGGAGTCACAACAAAGGAGCGAGCTAGGTGAAAAACTAGCACCTTCCATAAGAACGTAAGAGACAGAGATGTAAATGGATGAGACAGAAATGATCTCAAAGAACTAGGAGTAGAGCCCATCTTCCATAGTTTTCTCTGGTAGTTTTCATCGCTGTGACGAAAAAAACCAGCAAAAACACACAAGAGAGAAAGGGCTTATTTTGGCTCAGATTTTTGAGCGTTCCAGTCTATAGACACTTGATCTCAATGCTTCTGTATCTGTGTGAGAAGAGAATAGAGTATCATGGGAGGGAACATGCAACTCCCAACATCCAGGAAACAGGGTGAGAGAGCTATGGGGTGGGGGGGGGGGGACTCAGGACAAAATATAGCCTGGAGGTAGGCAGCAAACCAGCTAGCACGCAAGGGCCATGAGCTAGTTAAGATCGCAGATCTTGAAAAGGCCTGTGAATGAATAGCTACTGATACATAGAAGGCGAGGGAACACAAGATAGAGAAGGAATTGTCCTGACCTAATGAGAAGGATAAAAACAACTCACACAAGGGAGATGCATACATGCTTTGGGGATTTTTTAAAAATTTGTTTTATCGTCTGAAGTTTGCCACAGACTCACCACATAGTAAAAGATGACCTTGAACTTCTGATCCTCTAGCTTTCCCCTTCTGAATGCTTAGAACTGCAGAAGTATACCTCCACACCCAGTTTATATGTGGACGCTAAGAACTGCAGAAGTATACCCTCACACCCAGTTTATATGTGGACGCTAAGAACTGCAGAAGTATACCCCCACACCAGTTTAGATGTGGACGCTAAGAACTACAGAAGTATACCCTCACACCCAGTTTATATGTGGACGCTAAGAACTGCAGAAGTATACCCTCACACCCAGTTTATATGTGGACGCTAAGAACTGCAGAAGTATACCCTCACACCCAGTTTATATGTTGACGCTAAGAACTGCAGAAGTATACCCTCACACCCAGTTTAGATGTGGACGCTAAGAACTGCAGAAGTATACCCTCACACCCAGTTTATATGTGGACGCTAAGAACTGCAGAAGTATACCCTCACACCCAGTTTATATGTGGACGCTAAGAACTGCAGAAGTATACCCTCACACCCAGTTTATATGTTGACGCTAAGAACTGCAGAAGTATACCCTCACACCCAATTTATATGTGGCTGAGGGTCAACACAGGGCCTTGTCCATGCTAAGTAACTGGCACTTCAAAAATATTTTTTTTACTCTAAGTTTGTTCCCTGGACTTGATCTAAAGTAGGAATAGTTACTGATCTTTGCAATTAAAAGTAAAACAAGAAGGGAAAAAAGCATTAATTATGAACACAAGATAGCTACACATATAATGCATGTATATAATACATGTAAAAAGTTGCTCTTAGTAGAACTTAATTTGTATAAATTGTATTTTTTCACTAATAGTGAAACCACATTCTTATGCTTTCTTCCCTATAACATCAATGACTAGCTTACCCATTCAACAAGAATCTACCTGTTGGCAAGAAGCTTCCCTGTGACCTCTCTACCCCAGGCTTTTCCTCTCCCTGTAAACTCTTTGTTCTACTGTAGTAAGATTCACTAGTCATCCCTGCTTACTATGGGTAATTGGTTATAGGGCTTCTAATAAATGCCAAAATCTAGATATTCAGTTCCTATAAAAGGAACAGTGTTTACATGTAACTTATGCACACCTTCTATTTTGCTATAAGAGTAAAATTATACTATATTGTTTAGAAAATAATAACAAGAAAAAGCTGTCTTTACATGTCCAAGTACAGAACTAAGGTGTATGCATGTGTGTGTGCATTCATGCACACATGTACTGGGAATTTACACGAGATAGTCAGTACTCTCCCACTGAGTTATATCCCAGTCTTATGTCATTTGTTTTAATACAAAGTTTCACTAAGTTTCCCGGAGTGATTTTTGAACTCACTCCATAGCCCAGACCTGTTTTCAAAGTGATATACTCCTGCCTGAGCCTACAAGAGCTCACTTAGACAGATATCATTCCTTTTGAATATTTGATCCATGCATTTGGCACCCGTAGAGCAGGTTGTCAGATTAATTGAATTTCTGGATTTATATATCACTTTCCTTCAGCAGTCTCTAAAGCAGCAGCATGTACATGTGGAATTTCTATAGCATATTAAAAATTATGCAACCAGGGAGATGATTTGGTGAGTAAAGCACTTGCTGATACAAGAATGATGGACTGAGTTTTAATACCCAAAGCCCAGGTAAAGGTAAAGCCAGGAACAGTAGAACACATCTGTAATCACAGAGCTCCTACCGAAATATGAGAAGTTCAGATACATGTGTCTTGAGGCACTCATGAGTGGAGTAATCTATTAAACGAATACCCTTGCAGTGCCCAGGTCTGAGCAAGTTAAGTGGGCATTTACTGAAGCAGTTGCTGTCTAGCTCTTCTGACTCCTGAAACACCACACAGAGTTCTAGTGGTTTTTGTAAAACAACTTTCAAGGATCAAAAAGGAACCCTTGGAGGACAAGGAGAACATTGAACATCAAGGCGCTCCAGTGTATTATTTTTAATTGGACAAAATACATCAAAACTTAATCTGTGGTGATATGCCTACTAAAATTATTTGAAGGAAAATCACCTCATAGAGAAAGTCGGAGACTCACAATGATAGATAATCTTTGGTGTGTATATTACCTCACTCATGAAATCACAAAGAGCTTCAGAGATGAGCTATTCTATCATCTGCAGCATTTGGCAGGACAATGTCCCAAACTAGCAGGAGCCTCTAGCTTCTCAGTACTGAACTGGTTAAATATCAAATATTACCTTCCTTGTATTTAGTTGCCTTCTCTAGGTTTCTTTTGGAGAAATTAATGATTTAACATAGAAAATACCAGCCGAGCAGTGGTACCACACACTTTTAATCCCAGGACTGGGGGACAGAGAAAGGCTGATCTCTGTGAGTTCGAGGCCAGTCTTGTCTACGGAGCGAGTTCCAGGCCAAGCTCCAAAGCTACAGCGAGACACTGTCTTCGAAAACAAAACCAAAAACCAAAATTAAAACACACATACACACACACACACACACACACACACACACAATCAAACAAACAAAATACATAGAAAATACTACTCAAAGACAGGCAAGGTGACAGACACATGTCTGCAATCTCAACAGGTGATAAACTGAAGCAAGAAAGTTACAAGTTCAAAGCCAACCTGGGATAGATAATAAGACATTTATCAGGGAAAAAGAAGAAGGAGGAATCTTTTGTTTAATACCCCATCGGTTCTGTGAAGAGGTTTTCCAGCCATGCTGGGCATCTTCCTTCAATTTTTTGCATATATATATATATATATATATATATATATATATATATATATATAATAGATAGATGATAGATAGAAGATAGATAGATAGATAGATAGATAGATAGATAGATAGATAGACGGATGGATGGATGATAGATAGATAGATAGATGATGATAGATAGATAGATAGATAGATAGATAGATAGATAGATAGATAGATAATAGATAGATGATAGATAGATAGATAGATGTTAGATAGATAGATGATAGATAGATAGATAGATAGATGATAGATAGATAGATGATAGATAGATGATAGATAGATAGATAGATAGGTAGGTAGGTAGATAAATAGATAGATAGATAGATAGATAGATAGATAGATAGATAGATAGATAGATAGAAAATTTTATTGGTCATGAGTATAGTTTTGTGGTTGTTCAAGGCACTGAGAGTAAGTAATAAATTAGTGATCAATGCTAAATACATTATTTATGTCATCCCTCAAAGGCTCAGAAAACATTTCAGAAATGGGAACAAGAAGAATGTAGGAATCAGACAATAACAAAGCTGCAACGTATCATCCCCTGAGCAGGACCTGGCCATTGTAGTCACAAACCCACAGCACCTGCAGGTACTTACACTGGATCCAAAAAAAGAAGGAGTCTGTCAATTGTCAGACATGAAATGGAAGATGGACTTAGGATAGGGGAGGGTCCTATTTGTTGCTGATAGTTTTAGGGAGAAGGGAAATTGCCTTCACTCTGTCTCCACTGATGACTCCATGAGACTCCTGAGTACATCCAGTCCAATGGCTACACAGACAGCCTGGTTAAGCCAAATGCATCATGAAACAACACCCAAAGTCGTGAATCTGGGGAAAGGAATGGTAGTGATGGGGCACTAGGTGTTGATTAGGATGGGAAGGAGATAACTGGGGAGAAGTAATCAGAAGGTATTATACACTTGTATGAAATTATCAAAAAAGCAAAATTAGACAATAGAAACATAAAATCAAAGCAGCTAATTCTGAGCAATTGTCATGCACCTTTTCTTAACTATCTGATACCATCCCCCTCCCATGTACTTTTCTCAAGAAAGTTTATTTTATGGTTTATGTTCAAGAAACTCACATATTTTTGTGACTTAGAACACTGAGTTACCGAACTCACTAAAATGTAGTTTGTCCTTTTCAAAGGAAGGTAGGAAGGAAGGAGAGGAAGGAAGGAAGGAAGGAAGGAAGGAAGGAAGGAAGGAAGGAAGGAAGGAAGGAAGGAAGGAAGAGCAGTAAGGCCCCAAAGCAAGGATCAAAATGCAGAATGAAGACAGAAGGAAATTAAAGCACAGAGTATCAGGAAGTAGTTGGAATAAAATCTAACATGTTCCCCATGCAAACATGTTTGTTCCTGAGCCACAGCAGTGACTGGGTGAGACCATGGCGGCCTCCAGGTCCTTGAGTATCTTAGCACACGCTGCTGAGAACCCAGCACTAGGTGTTTTCTTCCTGCCGACACATTCCAAATCTTGGAGTCTGACAACCAGAGATGTCTAGGCTGTGAGGCATATGTCTGCCTCCTGAATGATATGGATAGAAAAACAATAAAATGAAATAAACTTGATTCTGTGACTATGTGATCCATTTGGGGTTCAAGCTCAGGGATTAACTGTTTTGGAGCTCATCACCCAAGACCGAGGAGGAAGTCAAACCAACCTGCCCCATTCAAGATTCCAAGAGCAAACTGAGCCCTTCTGTGACAGAAGAAACCCCCAGAAACAAGGAAATCCTACTACTCCACAGGGATAGAGTCTTGGGCTTACAGGAGGCAGCAGTCACCAGCACTTGACCCTTCATCTTGACAGAGCACCATGGTTCACCTGAGAACTCAGTCTGAGACTCAGCTCAAGGTAAGCTGGAGCTGTCTGCTATTGCCATCTTCCCAGGTTGTCCTGTAGAGCCCCTCTCCATGAACAATAGGGATTTATCAGAGCAGGGGATTCTAGCTTTGTTCTGCACTCACAAGATGCTTCACCTCTGCACTAACTGGTGCTTGTTTAAAAATAAAATCGATCCCTGACACAAACACACTGTCATACACATTCGGGAATCTTCTGATTTCAGTGATTCGGGAATCACTGAAAAGCAATACCTCCAAAAAAGGGGGGCGTAGTCTCCCTAACAAGTCTCTGAGGCTCCAGCCAGTCAGTTTTGGTGGCTACCTCCTATGCAAGGCAAGCTCTTGGGAGTGGGGACTCTTTACCTTCTGTTCTCTTTCCTGCACTGCCCACATACTGTGATTTAGTTAAACATTAACAGATTAAAAAAGAGAAAAATTCCAGTAAAAATGCCCAAATATTTAACCACCAAAATGAATTTAAAAGGATCTTTCACCCCAAGTCTCTCGTCATCAGGACTAAATAGGCCAGCTTCTGGAATTGTTTCATTCACCTGAAAACACCTTCGGAAAATAGCCTATATCAGCAATTATTTTTGACATCGTAAGTTTGCTAAAGGACACATATGAAGACTCCTGAAAGACAAATGTGAGCTGTGCCGTAAACCATCAAAGACTTTTACAGCCTTCACACTCTTGGATTCCATAATTTAAATGCAGAGCTGGACAAGCACACTGGGGTGAGGACATAGAGAGACCAGAGAAATGAAATTGAAACACGACTTAGTTTTTCCCTTGTAAAATATCAAAACTTTATCGTTATATTATTATTACAATACTGCAGCCAACCAGACACAACTGCTGTGTCTGAAATTGTCAGTATCAGTGATCTGAAAACTTCCCCATTTTTTCCTCTTTAAAAACACCTAAGTTTGCATATTACCCACAAAGTTCTTGTTTACTCCAAAGAACAAGTCTTCAGTGACAGGGTAAACACCTGGGCTCTAATAAAACAGGTTCAAATCTCAAGTCTGCCTTTTATTCTGTAAGTTACTTTTCTCTCTTCAGGAAAATAGGTAGGTAACAATGCTGTCTACCCCACAGTGCTGTAGTGAGCTGTTAAATGAAGTAGTATGAGCTAACACATCTCAAAGCTCTTGGGATATATCAAGTGCTCTTGATAAACACTACTATGATGATCGTGAAGCAGATGATGGCATTTTCTGCAGATGGCCACAGCAATATATCCCATCCCACATATGCTTCCTACAATGTGACATTATCATTCTTCCATAGAAGACCACAGTCTGTGTTCCTTCCTTTTGAACAACAATAGAACTGTGACGATGGCCAAAGTGACCCTGGATAACTTTGAAGATGAGTCACAAATCGATAACAGCTTTGACTTGGACAACTATGAACTTGCCCTTGACAGCTACCTATAGTGCTGTGAGTGAGCCATTCTTTAGACCTGTGTAGGCACTGTAGCCTCCGCCTGAGGTCCCAGCAGCTCACAAGCTTTAGCCTTTAGACAGGTGAATGAGCTCAGTGAGTGACAAGTGATGGTGACGTTGGCTCTTAGTATTTAAGCGAGCCTATTTTCTCTAAATAGGACACTCCAGCTGCCCTCGCTGAGCCCTGCCCATATTTCAAATTAGCAGTAAGAAATGAACAAGGTTTATTTCGGGCACTGAATTTGGGGACAGTTTGTTACAATCTGGTTGTATCAATAGACAACCAGAAAAAAATAATACATTATCAAATTGCAGATGAGAAAATAAACTCAGATTAAAATCTTGTCAACAAGTTGCACAACTAAGGAGAAGTAGTAAGACAATCCAAATGCAGATATTTGGATCCCAACTCACAAGTCCCTTCTGTAATTTTAAATTTGGAAAATAGTCTTGAAAAAGAGTAACTTTTCTTACTAAGAAGTTGTTTGGTTCATGGTCATACTGTAGGTCTTTGATACTTGGGCATGGTGTTCCTTCTAAACCTACTCAACACACACACCTCAGGGGCAAGTGACAGGCTTCCAAGAGCATCTGTGGTCCCTACCCCATGCCTTTGGAACATATCCTTGGTTTCTGAGACAGAGTTAAGTTCTTGGTTCTGGCATCCTCTCTTTTGGATATCAGTTGGCACTACCTATTTTTACCTTTGACTCTAAACTAATTAAGTGTTTAGCATGATTCCTAGAGGGCTATCACCTGAAGCTTCAGGCAGATACTAGGTTCATTTCAGGAGTGAGAAGAATCTTCAAAAACCACGTTGCTTTATATATTCCCAGTCTCACAGTCTCTTTCTATAGTAAGTATCATTATCTCCCCATAGCTACAGTTCTGCACTCAGATTTCAGCCAAACACAAATTAAAGAGATTTTTAAACATGTCAATATTGAGCATATATGAACATTTTCCTTAATATCACTCCACTGACAGTACAGAATAACAACTATTTACATAGTATGTGCACTGTGTGAACAGTCATGACTAAGCTAGTGATATAAGTAGATAAAAGAAATGTGTTAGCTGTGTACAAATCCTATGCCCTTTTCCCTAAGACATGAAGCCTCCTTAGATGCTGGTTTGTGCAGGAAGCCCTAGAATAAAACTCCTTGGATATCAAGAATTGACTTCCTAAGAAGCCACATTCAGCAATGTAATGCTGTAGAATGTAATTGTGCTTCTGGAAGTAAAACTAATGTCAATGCCTGAGTCAAAGCAAATTGAATATGAAGCCAATGAAACTTCAAGAATCAAGGTTTCTCACTTATACATAATACTTCCAAAATCTAGAGAAGGGCCCAACAATGGACTTAGAGAAACCTAATTTTATTCCATACACCAAATGCAATATAATTTTTGTGCTGTTCTGATGTGGGATCCCCCTCTGTATGCTATGAATACATTTTATTACCATTGGTTAATAAAGAATCTGCTTTGCCTATTGCTGGGCAGAATACGGATCAGCAGTTAAAAGCTCTAGTTATTGTACAAGACCCAGGTTTTTATTAATTTTTATTGAGCTTTACATTTTTCTCTGCTCCCTTCCCTGCCTCTCCCCTCCCCCCTTCAAACCTCCCCCAAGGTCCCCATGCTACCAATTTACTCAGGAGATCTTGTCTTTTTCTACTCCCTATGAAGATTAGATCTATGTAAGTCTCTCTTATTGTCCTCATTGTTATCTAAATTCTTTAGGATTGTGGTTTGTAGGCTGGTTTTCTTTGCTTTATGTTTAAAAACCACCTATGAAGGAGTACATGTGATAATTGTCTTTCTGTGTCTGGGTTACCTCACTCAAAATAATGTTTTCTAGCTCCATCCATTTTTTTACAAAATTCAAAATGTTGGTTTTTTTCCTGCTGTGTAGTACTCCATTGTGTAAGAAAAGACTGCTGCCTGTGATAATCCAGCCTCAAAGAATACTCCAGTCAGATCTTGACCATAATCCTAAATTTTCTTTGTTCCCATAAGGTTAACAGCACCCCAGTCAGCAGGAAGTAGTTTAGAGAACTACACCCAAGTCTCCAATTATTGTTTATAAATGTTTGTTTTCATTTGTAGGGTTTGATCATAAATATTAAAAAGTCACAGTCAAGGTCTTTCTGAAAAAAGGGGGGATATAATATTGAAATGAATACTATATTGGTATGGACTTTGCTTTATTATTTCAAATTTAAGTTCAATTTTTATATGTGTATTTCTTCACTTGTTTAAGGCATTATGTTTATACAGCTTGTTTAAAAATGTTATGTATAATTAAAAATTATGGATTAATAAATATTCATCTATAATAGTCAAACTTGTAGCCATGAAAGGTTTTTCTAGATGTAATGAGATATACTTCAGATGAATAGGTATTCTTCAAACCATTCAAAGACCAACATAATATGTCATTTAAAATATTTTAAGAACGTAGACATTTTTTGATGGTGAGATATGTCTACTTCTGGCCGCACTGATTACTTTAGAGAGATTGATGGGCATTGAAGAAACATATTATGGAATTTGCTTTCAATGTGACAAGGCTAGCCATTTGGGCAAGAAACTGTTCTTGCCTGGACTGTTTGATGGTATGCTGTATGAACTGGACATGCAGGACCCAGGGAAAAGTGACTGATGAACTTTCCAAAAGATGGGATGGTCCTTCAGGGTTCCTGCTTCATCAGAGACTTTGTAAGACATTCTGCAGAACACAGAAGAAAGTGACTGACAAACTGTCAATATAGGTGAAACAGTCTTTCAATTGTTCTGCTTCATGGAAAAGTCTGCTAGATACTATAGGTCTATAGGCTGAAGATGGATGCCCCAATGTTACAGAAGAACTTTGGGTGACTGTCCAGGCAGCAAGATTGTTCTATAATTTCTAGAAATTTGGAAGTTGCTTATAATGTACTTCTTGTTTACTTATGTAATATTATATCTTTCTGGGGTTTTTGATAGAGTTAAAAACAAGATAGTTATAATTATAGTTTTCCTTAGTTATGATAAAAGACAAATTAGATATGAAACTTTAAACTCACACAAATATTGTAACTGTAATTCTTATTTGATACCTGTTTTGTTATACATAATTTTACTATGTTAAAGTTAAAACATTCCTTTTTATTAGGCAGAAAAGAGGAGATGATGTGGGATTCCCCTTCATATGGTATGAATATGTTTTTTTACCATTGATTAATAAAAAAAACTGCTTTGGCCTATAGCAGGGCAGAATATAGGTAGGCACAAAAACTAAACTAAATGCAGGGAGAAAGAAGGCAGAGTCAGGCAGATGACATGTAGCTGCCGAAGAAGAGGATGCCAGAACCTTACCAGTAAACCACAGCCTCAAGGTGATATACAGATTAATAGAAATGGTTTAATTTAAGATGTAAGAGCTAGCTAGAAATAGGCCTGAAGCATTGACCAAACAGTGTTGTAATTCATATAGTTTTGTGTGATTATTTGGGTCTGGGTGGCCAGGAAAGGAAAGTGCAGTATCTGTTCACACTGTTCTTCAAGGTCTTATCAATCAAATGCAAAAACCTTCAATCTAAAATATAGACTAGAAAGTAGATTAGTCAAGATGGTTCTCTATTTTAGTAGAAGTGTTTGCTTCCCTCACTCAAATGCCTTAAACAGCTTGCAGCAGTGAATTTAAAAGTTTCTTTGTAGGGAGTTCAAAACTTTTTCTATAGTACATAGATCATCAGAGCTTCTCAAATTAACGAACAAAATTAGAATTTCAACAACCAAATGCACAGGAAATCTTCATTCTCTTCCCTAATGATACAAATTAAAATTATGGGAAACAACTAATGAGACTATTTACAAGAACATTTGGAGATTGACACATTCCCCATAATTAACGAATTTTAAGTAAGCCAATAGTTTAGTTTAGAGAATATTGTGATACTCCTATTGAATCATCATAGAAAATGAGTTTGTTAATCATCCTCTACCTCAAGAACACTAGGAAGTGTATAGAGACTGTTTATAATGATGCAGAATAGACGATAGGCATCTTTTGTCTGTTAGCAAGAATGTCTTTTTAAGTTTCCATTCAAATATTTTCTCTCAGTTGAGGCTTCACATTCAACTGTGAAACTTCTGTATGGAGTCAACAAAAAGTAATAAAGTACTAACTTTTCAAAAATGAAAATATATTTTTCTCTCATTCTGGCCATCACTGGAAATGGACAGGATAAAAACTTACCATTTCTTCAGTACTAAGCAAAACAGACTAAAAGCAGGAATGTGGTTAGAGCCAGTGAGAGTGACTAAAGGAGCTCGCTGCCAGGTCTGACAACCTGGGTTTGATACTGCAGAATCAACAAAGGAAAAGGAAAAAAAACCAACTCCTACCAATTATCCTCTTACTGCCACACATACTCCATCACATACACAGATAGATAGATAGATAAATGATAGATGATAGATAGATAGATAGATAGATAGATAGATAGATAGATAGATAGATAGATAGGTGATAGATAACAAAAATATTTTTAAAAGTGAGATTTAAGAATCTAAACTTGCAAGATCTAACATAAATATTCTAATCCATTAAATTAAATCATGAATTCACTTCCATGTTCTGCCTTTATTTCCATTGTTTTTCTTCAAGAACCAGATGACAAAATGAAGAAATGATTCACCAATAATTAGCAGTCCATGTGAATCAGAGAAACATATATTCCAGTACAACAGGTACTCACATAAGCAGAACTCAGGATGGAAATCCTCTTTGTCTAAGAGTCCATAAATAAGGGCTATGAAAAAATTGCTTTAGCCTCCAGAACCTTTAGAATACGGACAATTTCTCTGAATTATCAATTATCCTTTCATTCTAAGAATAAAATGGTAACTGCAGGAAATAGTGCGAGGAACAGACAGTAGAAAGCACAAGAGGTGAGGGGAGAGAAAACAGAGAGGAAAGGAAAGAGGGAGAAAGGGGAGGAAAGGAACAGGAAAAATTGCTGCTACACTCTAAATACCAGCCACACCTCTCAACTTAAGGCTTTGAAAATGGCTAAAGATACCCAGAAAATGTTGTTTGCAATAGCCGAATTAATACACAGTTTCCCATAAATTTTAATTATCCCAATTTAAAATAGGCCGTTACAAATAAAAAAAGTTTGATGGGTGATGATTACATGCAAACATTTTTTATTGCGGCTTCTTTCTTTCAGAATGTAATGACACTGTCTAGTTTCAGGTTCTTTTACTTAGCATGTGGCCACTACTGAAGAAAGTGAACATTAACTTGGGTCATTCTCAAAGCTCAGACTAATGTGGAGAGATATCCAGGTACAACATGGGGAGACAGTTACAGCATGGAGAGATGGTTACAACATGGGGAGACAGTTACAGCATGGAGAGATGGTTACAGCTGTGTTGGAGAGAGAACTACAGTATGGAGAGACAGTAACAGCTGTGCTGGAGAGACCGTTATGGCAGGTGCTGGTGCTTTACGAAGAACTGCTTTCTAGGAGCTGGTAAGATCACTCATTGGTAATGTGCTTTCCATCCAGGCATAAGGATTGGAGTTTGATATCCAGAAATATGTCTTTAAGAAAAAAAAAAGGTAGATGTGGTAACTTGTTTTTAAAATCCCAAAGATTGGGAGAGACAGGTGGATCTCTAGGGCTTATTGCCAAGTCATTCTAGAGCAGTGGGTGACTTCCAGGCCCGTGGAGACACTGTCTCAACAAGAAAAAAGAAAAAAGAAAAAGAAAGAAAGAAGGAAGGAAGGAAAGAAAGAAGGAAGGAAGGAAGGAAGGAAGGAAAGAAAGAAAGAAAGGAAAGAAAGAAAGAAAGAAAGAAGAAAGAAGAAAAGACAAGAAAAAGAAAGAAAGAAAGAAAGAAAGAAAGAAAGAAAGAAAGAAGAGAAAAACAAGGTAAGGTAGACAGCATATAAGAAAAACACTCGACTGGCCTCTGAGCTCCACAAATACAAATATATCAATACATACAGCAGACCACACATGTCTCTCTCTCTCTCTCTCTCTCTCTCTCTCTCTCTCTCTCTCTCTCTCTCTCTCTCTCTGTTCAGATTTCCTGCCTGGCTTTACTCTGCTAAGCCATTGGATCAAAGGATAAAGGAGAGAGAAACAGGGGAAGATACCTGATGTTAATCTGTGTGGTCTACATACTTGCATGTGTACATGTGTGCACATGTGTACATATATACATGCATACCACATGATCATGTATATACAGCACACATGCATACACATACACACACACAAACACACACACATCCCAGGATGTCTTTGGTGAATGTTATACAGTTTAAAAATTAATTGTTAATTAAGAAAGCAGAAATTAAGACATGAAGAAAGAGAAAAAATTTAATCTGTGAAATGGGAAAAATGTTGGATTTTTAGAAATCCAATTAGAAAGATATGGAAGACTACTAAGTATATGGGTATACACAGAACTTAATATTTCTGAAGCAATCATTCTATGAGTGAGCAAACAGCATGCTCAACAAACAGGAGCTGATGATTCCTCAGAAGAAAGCACCTTTCATGACTATTACCTAAATTCAAGTTTCTTATTTCATGAGCTGTATTTGGGCATATGATACCCGAAATGCCGCTCAACAAGCAAAAGATATTTAAAAATGAAGAATCCACGGTAGCATTAGGTATTTGGAAGGGTGCCAGCCACTGACCACAGTGGGGCATTTCTAGAAAATGTGAGGCTGATGAGACCAGTTCAGTGGTAAAATCTGAAAGAGATGAATCTGCAGCTGAGAGACACACAGAGAGTCTACCAGAAGTCATGTCCTGGAATCCATAAAGAACACCAAAGCCAAAGCCAGCAGGGGTTGAATGAGAGGCCTCAGACTAGAACTCAGTAATTAAGACAAAGAATCTGCCACAGGATGCTTACATACATCGTCCGGGTCAATGGGACAACTACATCACTGGTGCTCTGGGCAACTCCAGGCCTTTTGTGGATAAGTAGTCCCTGAATCCAGTAAGTTCCCCGGGTAACCTGGAGGAACATCTGCTGGTCACAAACGTGCATCATTCCTTATTAAGCTCCTTTAGTAAGAAGCATCTCGAGGGCTGGGGATGCAGCTCAACTGGTAAAGCACTTACTGAGCATGCACCAAGCCCCAGATTTGGTCTTCAGCAGGTAATAAATGGACGTGGTAGTGCACACCCATAATCCCAACACTTGGGGGGTAGAGGTGGGAGGACTGGGAGTTCAAGATTATCATTAACTACTCTTAGTGCGTTTGAAGCAAATCCGAAGTGGATATAGAATAGGATTAATCACTGGTGTGTAAACACGCAATACAGGGCTATAGATGGTTCAGCAGATAACCTTGGGTGGCTTGCTGCAACCCCTGGCAACCTGAATCAGACTCCAGAATCCACACAGTGGAAAGAGAAAGCCTACACCTGCAAGAGTCCTCACCTCCACATACACATGTGGCATGCTCATATGCACCCACACACGCACGCACACACACACACACAAACACACACACACACAAACACACACACACACAAACACACACACACGCACACACACTATATATATATGTATATATATATATTTGATAAGTAGATACATTTTAATAGACTCACCCATTACAAATAATAATGAATCATATGAACAAAATTGCAGCTGTAAATTTAAATCCTTGACCTTTAATAAAAATCCTGAAGAGGGCCGGGTGGTGGTGGCGCACGCCTTTAATCCCAGCACTCGGGAGGCAGAAGCAGGCGAATCTCTGAGTTAGAGGCCAGCCTGGTCTACAAGAGCTAGTTCCAGGACAGGCTCTAGAAACTACAGGGAAACCCTGTCTCGAAAAACCAAAAAAAAATCCTGAAGAGGGCAAATGGAAAAAAAAATACATGTGCTAAAGCTCTCTCGTGTGTGTGAGTGTATATATATCGTGTGTGTGTGTGTGTGTGTGTGTGTGTGTGTGTGGTGTGTGCATACATACAAACGCACAGAGGAAAAGCTATAGGTATTTACTTTTGAATACTGCAGATTAATTATATTGTATAAATATATTCACTAAAAGTTAGTAAAGTAGAAGAACAGTAAATCATTTTTGAAATGGAGAATAAATAAAACAATCAATCTGACCAAAAAAGATCAAGAATAAAAATAAACTAAATGAGAGATCTTACAATAAAATGGCATGATGCTATCAATATAAAAGTGATCATAGCTAAATATAAACAAATGAAAGTTTTGAGCTGGATTAATAAATACCCAGTTATGTGGAAGGTACTAAACAAAACAAAAAGCAGCCATAAAAAAATAAGGAGTTAGAGATTTGGCTCATTGGTTAAGAGTACATCCTGCTCTTCTAGAGAACCCAAGTTCAATTTCTAGCACACATGTCAAGCAATTCTCAGTTGCCTCTAACTCCAGCTTCAGCAGATCAGACACCCTCTTCTGGTCTCTGGAAGCACTGTCCCAATGGAAAAACCTGCACAAATATATGGACATAATTTAAAAATAGTAATATAAATGCAGAAGAATGGGCAGAAAGAGTATAAGAGCCAGGAATTGTCTTGACACAGCAGGGGCAGCTGCACATGCGAACTCAGAGTGGCTGCTACAGCAGGTACAGTATCGGTGTAAGTCCAAGTCAGGGCAAAGCCCATCCCAGAGAGTCCAGCATAGAACCCCACTGCTAGCCACCAATCAATTAGCAACTGTTAACTTCTTGGAAAGGGAGAAACATTTTCTCTATAAGTATAGCACTTGGTAAGTCAGCCACACTTTAAGGAGAGACAACATTTGCAAGAATTTGGGGGAGCACAAATTGGCCTTGGTGGGTTAAAAAGGTAAAATAAAGGACAGAATGTTGGAATGATAGAAACTGGAAAAGTAGAAGCGGGTCTGGGAAGAGTGGGGGGATTGAATGTGATAAAATCATATTGTGTAAAAAACTCTAGAATAACTACTAAAAATTTAGAAACTTTAAAAATAAAATATTTTCAGTCCCATAAATGAAATGTCACAGAGAGGTAAAAATAAAGTAAGATCTATCTGCTAGGCAAACTTCAATTGTAATATAAAAGAGTAATGGTAAAATATATTAATAACAAAGTTTACAGCCAAAAATTATATACTGTATGGAAACATAAATATTATTTGAATTATAAATTAGCGTGATATTTGATACAAATTAAATGTTATTAAGATCTGTACAGCTATTCAAATCCAGAAAGTAGGACAGAAAAACAGAACAAAATCAGCTTAAAGAAAAGTTTAAAAGATTCAAAAACAAATATACAGGATTAACAGCATTGAAAATACATTAGGGGAGATCCTTCCATTTTCTGGTATCCTCTTCAATTTCTTTCTTCAAAGACTTAAAGTTCTTGTCATATAAATCCTTCACTTCCTTGGTTAGCAATACTCCCAGATATCTTATGCTATTTGTGGCTATTGTGAAAGGTGATACTTCTCTGATTTCCCTCTCTGCTTCCTTATCCCTTGTGTATAGGAGGGCGACTGATTTTTTGGAGTTGATCTTGTATCCTGCCACGTTACTGAAGGAGTTTATCAGCTGTAGGAGATGTCTGTTAAGTCCATTTGGTTCATTACCTCCATTAAGTCTTTCAATTCTCTGTTAGGTTTCTGTCTGATTGACAATGGCTCTGGGCTCTGATTGTTCTTCATGGACGGGCTCTGTGGGAGCCTTCTCAGCTTGGTCGATCACCTTCCTGGACCTGGGGGGAGTTGGGAGGACCTTGGTCTTAGCATAGAGTGGGGAACCCTGATGGCTCCTTGGCCTTGAGAGGGAGGGAGGGGAGGTATGGGTGGAGGGGAGGGGAGGGAAGGGGGAGAAGGAGGGGAGAGAAAGGGGAGAAGGAGGGGAGGGAGGGGGGAGGAGGAGGGAAGGAGATGGAAATTTTTAAATATAAAAAAAAAATAAACCATGAGAAAAAAAAATAAAATAAAATAACCAACTGTTAAAAAAAAAAAAAAAAAAAAAAGAAACTACATTAGGAGGTGGTGGTGCACGCCTTTAATCCCAGCACTTGGGAAGCAGAGGCAGGCAGATTTCTGTGAGTTCAAGGCCAGCCTGGTCTACAGCATGAGTTCCAGAACAGGCTCCAAAGCTACAGAGAAACGCTGTCTCGAAAAAACAAAAACAAAACCAAAAAAACTAAAACCTTTTAAAAACAATAGATAAACTGAATCAGTTTCCTCTAGATTTGATCCAGAAAGAAAGCAAAATGTATGTAAATCACATTTGAAATAAAGTAAAATTATTCATAAATGTATCATTGTACACCTAATAAATATGATAATAAAATAGATGAATTATTGAACATTGGAAAGCTTAAAAATAGTCCTTTCCCAAGTTGCATGTCTGTCTATTAGTGAATAAATGCATAAGAACCTCAATGTAACCCTATGATTACAGTGTTTGTGGATGATGAAAAAGTCGCAGAGACGTTAAATAGCATATTTAAATTTATACATCTAGTGTTTTAAAATGGTGGGGTTGGAGGAGGACATTCTTTCAAACAGCAATCAAGTTTTTAACCAAAACTACCCTTTTATTTATCTGTCTGTCTGTCTGCCTGCCTGTCTTTCTTTCTATCTATCAATCTTTATTTATTCATTTGAAACAGGGTTTCTCTGAGTAGTCCGGGCTGTCCTAGAACTCACTCTGTAGACCAGGCTAGCTTTGAACTTGGAGATCCACCTGAAGCTCATATTAAGGGCTATGTGAATTAGAATCAAGTGTCTAGTTATTCTTACCTAGCATGAAAACTAATTCACATAGCCCTTAATATGAGCTTCAAGTGGATCTCCAAGTTCAAAGCTAGCATGCTAGGTAAGAATAATTAGACACTTGATAAAACTGATTATTTTAAGGAATAATGAATAGGCTAGTATACCTTCAATATTCTCAGTAGTGAAATAACAATTTGAGGAATAAAACATTGTATTATATATAAATTACCCTGATCACTTAAATGAAGAAAGGAATATAAAGTGTTCAGAATTAATATAAGGGTTAAATTAAAGTATATTTTATTTATGTAGCCTAGTTTTGGAATTAATAAATAAATACTATTAACCCAAACATTTTTAGTGTAATAGTCTTTGTATGTTTATTCCTAACCAGCTTGAGAGCTGTGATACCTTACTAATACAATTAACTATTTAAGCCTACTTTTACTATTATTGTATAGTAAACATTTTTATGATGAAATGTTTTATGATGGCAAATTATCCATGATTTTGAGAAACATACAATGTTCCACTAAGTAGACACATCCTAATTTCATAAACTTTCCACAATGATTGTTTATGTTGTTTTCTTTTATTTTCTAATTGTAGATATCAGTGAGTCTGCTGATGAATATGATTTCTCCACATTTCTAATTATCTCCTCAGAAAATGGGACTTCTGGTTAAAGGTTATACACATTTTTATTTTTAATATACATGTCAGATTTCTAATTATTGGAAAAGTAATTATAGCATCGAAGTATAAGAATATTAGTTTCAAACTCTGCACCTGTACATATTCATTATTTAATAGGCAGTTTAATAGAATAAAACAATCACAATTATACTGTAATGTCAAGGCAATAGTCTTCACACCATAGCTGATTTCAGTAAGATGTTTTGTCCAAATTCTGGAGATAGAAAAATTAAGCACTAGAATGCATAAGTCAAGGTGAGAAATATGCCCCCTCTCACACTCCCTGTTTGGTTTCAATATACTATTAAGGTTTATGCTACTTATTAAAGAGAGGCCCATTGTTGGATCTAAAAGACTGAGTACTTTAAAAGAAAGTGATTTAGGATATGTATATGTCTTAACTTGAGAGTGATAATAAGAAATCATCCAGCAGAGTGTCTCTCAGTTTAGGAAAAGATGGAAGTCTGGTTGCTCAAAACAGTGTCCCAGTCTGGCCCTGACTCATGAGAATCGGTGAGAGGCTTGTTAATATCTATCACTGTCTACATAAGAGAAACGAGTCATTATTTTTATTTCCATAAAACCTCACTTTGAAACATGTAATTTGTTTCACTGTCATTCATAAGCTTTGTTGCAAAACTTGGAGAGAAAAATTGTCAGCGTTCTAGACATTAAAACATCACTGGCATTACTTGATGACCTTCAGTGAAAAGCTTCAAAGATTACTGTGCTGTGCACATTTTAAAAGGAAAGAAATTAAACTATCCGCATTTGTACCCTGCCTCGCTTTTGAAGTCCCTCATCTATACAGTAAGTCACACATATGCCTTCTTCTGAAGCACCTAAATTACATGGCATAAACACAGAGTGAAGTTAGAATAAATTAATACCCGATTAGTACTCTATTGTCTCCTACAGAATGTCATATTGGAGATCTTAAACGTTAAATATAGTTTAATTACTGTCACAAGTGAGATGTCATGAGGTTTATACATCAGAGGAGGAAACCATTCAGCAACAGTGCAAATATGATGTCTCAAAATAGTCCATCCATTTGCTTGTTGGGTGAAGGGTTTGGCACTGTGCAGGAGTGTACACCACCAAGCACAAACTTCCCCCATCCTCCAATTTCCATTTCAGAGGGTGACAAACCCTAAGACAAAAGCAGCATATCAAAGGGTTAAGAATACTTTTGTTTCCATTGGGCTTATCTGACTGTTAGATCTAATTTGGCGGTTTTAGCAAAAAGTAATATAGAGCTTGAAACCTGTGGAAAATGAAGAGAATTTCATTTAAAAAATAGATTGCTTTAACTTACTTATTGCAGCCTCTCATTGATTGTTTCCAAACTAAACTAGGTGGCTAAAACTAAATGTTTTTCAAAGTGTTTTGAAGCTTAAGGTAGCATACCTGTTCATCATCTGAAGGTGACCTTCTATGGAAGAAAATAAGAGGAAACTACAAAACGGGATGCCAATTTAGGGGAGAACTAAATTGGCTTGGGTTTGTAGTTGCATAAAACCCAAGAGGCGACTCTAATTCCAAACAGCAGACAATTTAAGATCCAGTGCATGTCCCCAAGTGAGTGATCTGAATGTGAATGTACAAAGAATAGACGCAGAAATCTTTCCACTTCTTATACATAGAAGCAGTGACAAATGGCTCCTGGGAAGCTGCTACTCTGGAAAACGTCTTTACCAAGGATGCCAGATACAGGGGTCTCTGTCTTGACTTCTCTCCTGTCCAAAAAAAAAAGGGGGGAGGGATGCATGCTGGAAAGCACAGAAAATCTAAATGTATGGCCATTTCCAAGAAGAAATAAACATTCAGGGTCTAAGTAACAGTGTGTATCTCAATAAAGAGCTCACTGACTTTGCTTATCTGTAAAGCAGATGGCCTGGCAAAGAAAAAGAAAGAGAACTTCCCTGAAGATCCTGCCTTCCCAAAATGCTAAGTGGACGTTGTGTCCCTTAGATTCCTGTTGTTCTTTTATAATTCATTTTTTTGGGAGGATAATCACAAAAAGGCAATGTTTTCAAAAATGCCACTTAAATATAGATTGAGCTGAGAATTATGCAGTCTTAAAGACTCCACTGTGTGTGAGCTGCCATTCCAGAACTCGTCTCAGACTGCCTCATGTGTGAGGAGAGCGGGATGGGCAGAACCGGGCAATCAGCTAGATTACTAGGAGGAAGAAAGGGCATCTACTTGGAAAGGACTGTTTCCCAGTGGTGTGGCCGGCTGACACCCACACCTAACAAACCTTATTAAGTCTGTGTCACCGTGTGCCATACAGACCCTGAACTGAGGAGCTGACAGTGTAGCTATTATAAAATATACCTATAATGAGAGACTATGCTGAACACTGAACTATCATCAGACATTGCACTAAGTGCTCTTTTATATTAGTCAGTTCCCATGAGCCTCGTTGTCCTCTCTCTTGACTTATAATGCAGTTACATAAAGCCCAGACTCCCTTCCACCACGCCCAGGAGCAGCCCAACCATGACCAGTGTGACCAAGCACTTGCTTACGTCCCCAAAGCCACGCTGGCCTTCTTTCTGTTCTTTGATTAAACTAAGATCTGGACTTCAATCTTTCTGTCCGAACTTTACCCAAGTCTTTGCAGGATGATAATATGACTGACACATCAGTCAGGTTCCGGGTAAAGCATCGTCTTCCTCAGAGGTGCCTCCCGGGAGCCAGCTTCCTGTCTCATCTGTGAGCTTTCTGCAGTCTCCATTCTGCCCTCTGCACTGATTCCTGAAATCACTCAGCCTGCTCCATCACTGAGTTTGTTTTACTTATCTGTCTCTCTCCGCTTCATTGCACCCTGCCCTCTCCACCACTGGCATACAGCAGGCATTCTGGAAATATTTTTGAACACATGTATAAATCCTCACCTAACAGATGCATTAACAAGAACCAAGGTCCTAAACGCAGGTATAGTAGTCAAGGTTTGAATCCAAGTCCAGGCAGCTCCAAAGCTTACGCTTTTCCCTGAATCTTTACACATTATTCATACAATCATACACAGGATCAGTGAGCAAACACAAAATAAGTAGAAGGAACGCCAACTGCTTACTGTAAAATAGCTAGACAGTCTTATCAGGACAGCTTTTAAGAGGAAGGAAGATTCTGAGAGGAGTCTTAGAAAGTGGGTCACCTCATTATCGGTTCAGGGAAGAGACTCAGAGGACTCAAAGAGAAACAAGCTGCATGCCACCTCCACAGGGTTGGAAGGCCATGGCGATAGAAAATAATGAAAGGTCATTGAACTTTGAATCATTACATTCTAACTTGAGCAAGCTACTCATTAGTTAGGTGATTCTGCAAATGCAAAACCTCTTGTTATCAAATGTGGAAATTAATAGAAATACTATGTGTATGTGTGTGTAAAACACATACAGATACATATATACATTCATACATAGATGATAGATATGTGAATAGATGATAGATACAATAGATACATACATACATACATACATAGATGAATAAATAAATGATAGAAAAATGATTGGATAGAAAGGTAAATGATAGATAGATGGATAGATAGATAGATAGATAGGTAGATAGATAGATAGATGATAGAGTTATAGAGTTACCAAACATACACACATGCATACTTAAATATATACATACATATATACATACATATGTACATACATATATTTAGAGAGATGATAGATGCAGGAAAAGATGATAGAAAAATAGGTAGACAGGCATACTTGAAAGCACATAAGAAAATGCCAAAACCACCATTTTTATGACCTGATGAGAACTAATTAGAACCAGAAAACAAAAATCTTAACAAAGTTTTTCCTCAGATCAGCCGAAGAGTTGCTTTCAAAGTGAGTTCCTCAAATGGGAGACATAGGGAAGGTTGATATTTCTGTTCACACTACAGACAGGAGGCTTCTGGAATACTTGCATTTCCTTTTCAGGCTTAAAGTGGTGGAAACTTCAGTAAGTATTATTATCTTAGGCCAAGAACAAAGCTGCAGGGACCAAGAGGCAACTTTTCTTTGGAGTGGGGTATACTCAGCCTACCCATACCTTCGTGTTGTTCTCAAAGCCTGGAAGGCCTGTAGGAGAATAAAAGAATTGAAGGCAGAAAATAACTGCAATAGAGAGGAAGGCAGCAGCAGTCTGGATTTAGAAAAGAATACTACCATAATTTCTCTACATGTTTCTATTTACATTGACATAGCACACTTATTACATCCCTATATTTTTCTCACATAAGTATTCACAGTATTTATATAAATATTCACAGAAAGAAAATTCAGGCATCTCTGAATCTCTGAAAAGAGGAAGGGAAAGGATGATACCAGGACACACCTAGTGACAGGGACAGTATCTATAAATTCATTCTCATGTAGCAAAGAGCCACCAGGGTCAGGGGAGCAGAAAGCACCTGTGATCGCATTATCAGATGCTTCCCTGAAGTCATAAAGCAAGTCAGTGACCCTTAGAAATAAAGAAGCAGTAAAGTGACCAAACACTGACTCATAGCTAGTGACAAGCCAAGAACAGAAGACTTTTTCTTTGACTCACAGCTAGTGAAAAGCTACTCTGTACATACTACCACTCAGTACATGGAGTAGGTTTGAAAGTGGCTAGGCCCCTGAATCCATTTTCAAGCATCAGCTATTTTGTAAAGATGTTAGTTTTATATATGCAGAACAACACAAGGTCAATTAGATGTGAGTGAACTGAGAATTAATATGCTCAATGAGGGCTAAACTCAAAGATTCCATTGATGGTCTTTGATAAGTCCATGGCTCAAAGATACACAGGATCCCTCGATATAAAGTTCTTATTTGGGTTATTTAGGGATGTAGCCCTAACGACAACATCAAGGGTTAAAGAAAAAGAAAACTCTTAACATAACTAGATTAACAGATATTTGATTTGCATCACACAGTATGTCACATGGGACACCGCTATGCAGAGGGTAATTTTTCTATAAGAAGAACAAGGGCAGACTATAAATAAACTCCATGAAGGCCAAAATGCATACGGGAATCTATCCTGAGCTCACCACCAAAGGAGTCGGAGAGTCAGCTCCTCAGAGTCCCTCTGTGAGGAGACTGAGAGTCCTTGTCAACCACAACCATTTTGGAATGATCTGGAACAAGACAATTCGAATGTGCTCACATTGCAAAGGATGGGGCTTACCATCCTTCTCAGAATTGGACTTACACAATGAGTTGCATTTAAAGAGAACATCAACCATTCAAGTTACTTTCTGACAACATTCTACTTAAGAAGAGATGATTTCTTCCTAAATAAACGTGACCACACTGTGGCAGAATACAAATAACACTTAACCATTTGTTATTATACTTTTTAAAACCAGGACATAAGGAAATGGAATTTCTGAATACAGAATGTTTTGTAAGGGCACAGACAAAGTCCAGAAATAGCCAAGCCCCTGGAGCCTACTCAGAACTTTTGTGGCAGGACTTGACCTATGAAAAATAGGTTGAGCTTCCCTAATCCAAAATTCTGCAATTCTTCAGTTTGATGCTTTTAAAGCTCCTCACACACATTATCTACACATTATCTCATGTGATAGGTCACAGCTAAAATGCAGGTACATGGCACGACTAGGAGTATATGACTTATAAAACATAAAGGAGTTTTGTATTTAGACTCGAGTACCAAACCAAAGACATCTCATTATGTATGTAAAAATTTTCCAAGTCTTTATAATATGTGAAACCAAAACTCCTGGTCTGGAACATTTAAGCACAGCTTATTTTGTGTGTGCTGCTTTGACAGTGGTCAAAGAGAGCTTCTCAAGGGACAAGCTTTAGTCTTGCTTTCCAATGACTTTGTGACATGGGAACGCACATTCCATCCCCAGGACTCAGAAGCCCATGCTGTTGAATTGGTCCGTTGACTTTTAAAGGAGGCTATTTAACGTGGGCTGCCAGTGGCTGGTTTAGGGAAGTGAAACATGCTGCATTTTTGCTGCTTCAAAGATATCACAGAATGTGAATACTTTGCTAAAAGCAAAGTTACTAATAGTATAGCAAAGATTTCAATTCCATGAAGGAAAGAGGTGGACAGTGTGCATTTGAACCACTTGTCCCTATAGAATTTTCAAGTAGTCCTTTCCCAACTGCAAGTCTCTAAGTGTCACTCAATAGGGTCAGAATAACTATGCAAAGCATTCATTATCCTGGATTTTTAAAGGCACTTGACCTAATGACCTTTTAGTCACTGCATATGATGGTTTCTTTGACTATGCATAATGTATGTTGTCCATTCCTGTCTACTTATATATGTTAGAATTTTTTATTTATTTTTATTTTATTATTTTATTTTTATTTATTTGGTTCTTGATATAAGTAACAGCTGTAACTTTCCTGGAACTTGCTCTTGTAGACCAGGCTGGCCTTGAACTCACAGAGATCTGCCTGCCTCTGCCTCCTGGACGCTGGGACTAAAGGCGTGTGACACCGCCGCCCAGCATATGCTAGAGATTTAAAGTGAAGACCTCACCCCAGAACTAATGCTGCTCTGTGGATTACTAACTCTACTCTAAAGTGCCATCTTCACTCTTCCCATCCCTCCATTCAGCAGAACAGACGCTTCACAAACCCACATCCTGTTGGTTTAGCTCCTGCATGCAGGATGATCAGACCCGCACCAATCACCACTCTACCAAAAAGTCCCAGCAAAAGCCACCCGGACTCGAGAATCAATCATTCCAATTGCTTGGCTTTGTAATCCTAGTTATTGTGAGATATAAATTACATCACTCACCCAAAAAAGTGGATAACACAAAGGACCCCAAGAAAATGCTCATGAAGCATACTCCCGTCAACAAACAACTTTTCAGAACTAGCAGACGCTAGCAGGTCACTCACGTGACCACTTCAGATCACCTCTTTCCTTACAAAGAAGGCACTCCTTATGACTGCCATGTTAGCTATCCTTCCCATTGATGCTACGTAAGCAGGCACTGCTGAGAACTTTGCATCATTGGAAATGTCTTTGGAGCTTATCTCTGTGGGGGCCAGCCATGATAAGCTAAGTATGGGCAGGTCACCCAAAAGAAGTTCTTTATTTCCAACCATTATCACCTGCCAAAGTAGAATTTGGCCCACGATAAATTTAATAAGAGGCCTGAGTCTCAGTAGTTTACCCTGAGGCAATACCTGGTTGCAGGACCTGACCACTGCCCAAGAACAGACTATTCAAAGGAAATACCTAACATCCCAACCGCTGTAGATAGGATCACCTACCAGCGCACATTCACCAGGGCACCCCTAGACAAATGTCCACCAATCAGGGGTCCTGAACCTCAGAAACCCCTCACCCCCACCTTTAATACTATAAAAACCCAATTCTTTTTTTTTTTTTTTTTTTTTTTTTTTTTTGGTTTTTTGAGACAGGGTTTCTCTGCAGCTTTTTTAGAGCCTGTCCTGGAACTAGCTCTTGTAGACCAGGCTGGCCTCGAACTCACAGAGATCCGCCTGCCTCTGCCTCCCGAGTGCTGGGATTAAAGGCGTGCGCCACGGGGCTCTCTGGTTATTCCAAAACGTTGGACTTGCGAAGAGACCGAGTTTGCAAACTTGATTAAAATAAAGGCTCTTTGCTTTTACATAGTGGACTTGGTCTTTTTGTTGGCTTTCACGGGGACTTCGCGGATTTGGACATAACAATCTCCTGTTTCCAGTTGAACTATCCTACTGTGAGATTTATTGCTTTCCCTTGCACAAACCTATCTGTTGTGTGTTGCTTTCGGTCCTGTGGCATTCCGTTTCTGCATAGGCCCCCATGTGTTTGTCCTTTGTGCTTCAGACTTAGGAGCACCTCTAGGTAAGTAACACTGTGCCTCTGGGAAATTCTCTCTGCTCCCTCATCACATTTCTGCTCACCCCATCCCCACGCCCACTGCTGTCACGTGGCTGGTTTCTCAGTGATTTCTGCATATTGTTCCTCCTCCGGGCTCTCTCATCAGTGTCCTTTGTGGTATCTTCAGCTCTTCCTCTCACATATTTCACTAGGCACCAGCCTCTTCTCTAGCTCGGGTCAACTTTTCTAAGACACGTTTTATTAATGAGTGCTCTCCCTCAGCCGTACTTCCTAACCCGGCAGCTAATATAGCTAGCTGTCGTGCAAACCTACCTCCCACCTCTTCACTACCTTTTGCCTTTGTCTTTCATGTCCTGCTCCCCAGCCTCAAGTTCCCTTTCTAGATTTACTCTTTAATTTCCCCATAACGTTTCGTGCCATGAAACGTTCAGGGATTTCTGAGCAATTTTCATCACTCCGCTGTCTGCGCGCCCAACGTCATGTACAGTCCTGGTCCACAGTACTGACGCTATTCCTTTATTAACTGTTCCTTTGTGTCTCTCCCTCCACAGAAAACAAGAATCTTATCTTAATCATCGCTGTATCCCTGAGAGCACTTGATGAGTAAATGTTACCAAAATGAAGGCTGTTTACTTGGTGACCTTTGAGGGTTTCCTGTGCAAGCAGAAAGGCGTTTCCATTCATGCTATGCCTCCCTCCTGGCATAGCAGCAGCCCACGTTATGTGGTGGGTGTTGCAGGTAAAACTCCCTAGGAGCAGATTCGGAGGTGGAGATTAGCATGCAGGATGTTTACTGCTGAAAGCTCCTGCATCAAGCCTGTGGAGGAAGAGAGCGGAAAGAAAAAGAAAGAAGCGAGATTTGGCAGAGGAAGCCGAGCTGTGATGTAGAGTCTGTGGATGCCTCAGCTGACACCACAGGGAATTCTGAGGACATCCTTACTGAGGCAGAATGAAAACGGCTTGTCCTTAGACCCTGTCCTTGCTTCAGAGAGCCAGCTTGACCTCCCTGACCTCAATAATGCTCTGACAGGTAGAGCCAATGCCCTGGTGTCTCCACGGCACTGGAGCTCAGTGGTATAGGGTTCACCTTGCACACATGAGGTTCTAGCTTCAGTTCCCGATCCTAAATAAATAAATGGAATTCATAAGCCACTCTCCTAAGCCCATGAATTTCTGCCAGGAACTTCTGTGTCACAAAATACAGCTACATCATGGTAAAGAAAATGGCAATTACTCATTTCAAAATGTTTGGTGCTAAATTGTGTGTTGTGACCTTACAACCTTGGTTTTTATCCCTCTGGCTTCTGACACATCTCAAGAGGACCTCACAGAAGCTGCACAGAGACTCCTGCCATGAAGATCTAAAGGCACTGTATTTGGGAAGACTGAAGTGACTACAACTTTAGTATTTAATTGTTCTCCGGTTGATTTTAATGAAGTGCACTGTTCAGTACTTTATTTTGTGAAAAATTAAAAGATAAATTAGGAAAAAATCTCTACTTCGTTCCAAAGCATCTGATCATCAATTCTTTACCTTTATTTCCTCCCATTATTTGGCCATTAAAAAAATTCAGGAAATGGGTACTTATGTGACCCTTTCTCAGACAATCTCAAAACACACAGTGGAGAACCAACCTTGAAGGGACTCGGGCTGGCTCAAACATGGTGAGCATGGCTCTGGCAGGCCTGGTCCTTCTCTCCCATCCCTTCTGTCTTATTAAAAACATTTAAAAAAATAGAAAAAAAGTTAGTCATCAAGTCTATCCTCTTGTTTAGTCACCTCTTCCTCCTGAGGCTGATTACCAAGGTTCAGATAGCAAATATTAAAGTCCAGCAATCAAAAGCCCCCTTCAGTTCACCTAATTAACATGTCCAATCTAAATATACTACCACACCCTAGCCCATTCTAATATAGACCTTCCCTATTTCTCTTGCAAGGTCATTTGCTGCTGTTTTTCTGCCTGAGTCAGAAAGCAGCAACTTTAGTTCTTTTTCTCCATTGGAAAGGCTCTCTCTGTGAAAACAGGTGTTTGGGTGTAGGTTGTGCCTAATCCAGGGTCTGGGAGGAAGCCTACACTGTTCAGGGTCTCTTTCAAACCTGCTTCCATCTTAGACTTGAAAGATATCTTATAGCAAAGACAAAACTAGGTTCATTCTTGTTTATGATTATGATTTATGCCCCACCTGTAACCTTAATTACAAATGATTCTGTACCGCCTGTTCAAGGAAACAGCAATATTCCTTTGTATCAAAGATTTGTTTATAACCATCTTGCAATCCTACCTTTGTTTTAAAAGGTTATGTGATCACCTATGACTACTTGTTAAGACAACCTGTTGTTATTACTACCTTGTTATGTCCACCTTGCAGCCAAATCTTTGTTCAGGAAGTCATTATGACTAACTTGTTATGCTTATGTACTTCTCCTGTAATCCCACCTACTTTGCCCACCAAATTCCCCATTTGAAAAATCCCTACCCCTGAGTTATAAAGACCTTTTCTTCCTTGTGTCCAATGCTAGCCTCTCAGACCCTGTTTTATGGAGGAGGCAGCACATGTGCATGGATAAAGAACCTTGCTTTAATTAATTGCTTGCTTTAATTAATTTGGCCATGATGATTTGAATTTGTGGTCTTTCTCCTTTTATCTTTGGGACTGACAACAAGGCACTAATCTAGAATGATTAATTTTTTGACATGAGAAAAAAAATTAGGTAACCTACCCAGGTTCAAGTATGGCTACCTACCTCATACAGTCCAGAGCCACCTGCTTAGGAATGGAACAGCTCACAGTGGCCTGAGTTTTCCTACATCACTTAGCAATCAAGAAAATGTCCAGCCAGGCAGTGGTGGCGCACGCCTTTAATCCCAGCACTCGGGAGGCAGAGGCAGGCGAATCTCTGAGTTCGAGGCCAGCCTGGTCTACAAGAGCTAGTTCCAAGACAGGCTCTAGAAACTACAGGGAAACCCTGTCTCAAAAAAACAAAAGAAAAAGAAAAAGAAAATTTCCAACAGTCATACCACAGGCTCTTCTGATAGAGACAATTCTCCAGCTTCCCAGGTGTGTGAGGTTGAATTCAAGCTATAAAATGAAATAATGACTTTTCCCCAAAACTACTTATGATCGTGGTGTTTTATTATAATAATAGGAACCCTGGAACATTTACACTTATCCTAAGACTCCATTTAAAAAATAAAAAAGGATTTAAAGGCAATCACTAAGTGGAAAAGATATTTGAAAAGCAGCAGTCAATTTCAATACACAGCAAAGTCAGGAGAATTATCAGTAAATGAAGACATACAGATAGGTACAAATAGTGCTTAGAAGGCAATTAATGCTATTTAGAGTTAGCTAAACAATAGTAGTAAGTTCTCACCTGGTGATGATGGCCTACGACTTCCCATTTATGGGTTTTTGATTGGATTTATAGTATAAGACATTATTCCCACCCTGTGGCATGGACTTCAAATCAGTCAGAACAGTCAGCTGGCCTCCATAACAGCTGTGCCATTATCATACCAGTTGGTTCATCTTATTGGAATATTGGTATTATAATTGATAGGGATAAGACCATCAATATCTTTTCTCTCCCATCAGCCTCAATAGCACATGCTAGAATTATAAAAGCTAGCCATCAAGGAAGAAGCTTCTAGACACTACTACTATAGATGAAGGATAGTGAAAGCTCTGGCGAAAGGAGGTAGGAACATACAGAAAGGTAGGTTTACTTTGTGGATTCTTAAAAAATTATATATACAATGTTCTCTATCTCTGCAATCGTATTATGTAGAAATGTGTAAATGATAATCAGGAAAATAACAAGTAGCCAATAAAGAAACCACCCAAATTTAGTTCAAAAGGTCAAAGTGAAATCCATAAACCAAAGAGATGTAAGCACTAAAGTAGTTAGTGGTACAATATAGAGATATTTAATTCAGGTTGTTTAATCAAACAGAGCAACATTTGAATGAACCTGTATATGACCCTGAATGAGATGTTCTTGGAGTGTTCAAGTATCATAAAGCTAGAGTACTGGGTTTGTAAAAAAAGTGTAAAAGAAGATATTCATAGGCAATCTGGAAGCTGACTTGGCCCGTTTTCTCTAATAGAATATCTAAGATGGTAACTTATAAGGAGTAGAGATTTATTTGACTTGTGGAGCTAAGATGTTCAAGAATGCAGCACCATCGTCTGGTAAGGTCCTTAATGCTGCTTTATCCCACAGACAAAGGCAGAAGGGCAAAGACCAAAGGGAAAAGAGGGAGCTAAATTCACTCACAACAATTGACCCATTTTTAACACAGCATGGATCCATTCAGAAGGACAAAGCCCTTGTGACCTGTGACCTCTTAGCCAACTGTATCTCCCCACTCTGTTGCAGTGAGTGTAAATTTCCAACACACAAACCTAGGACAAATATTCAAGATATAGCAAAATTAATCCATAATAACATGGAGAAAGTCTTAGATTTTATAGGACCATGAGTAAAATTGAATCTAACATGAGACCAAATAATATGACCCAGAACAGTGAGAAAAAAATTCAGAATTATAAGCCCTTGTGAAATTCTCTTCTCTTCAAATTTCCTCACCCATGATTTTTTTGTTCCATAGATGCTTCCTACCGTGTTCAAGCAAACACTATCTTACATCTTTATATATTTGTTCTATTCATGAAACCAAAATTTTTATACTGAGATTTTTTTCGGACCATCAAAAAGTGAACTAATTTAGTCAAAATATAAATTTAAGGTCACATAGCTGTGTGTGTGTGTGTGTGTGTGTGTGTGTGTTCATGTGATGTGACATATGTTCATGTAGAGAGTCCGAAGGTCAACATCAGACATCCTTCCTCATTATTTTAAGGTAAAGTCTCTCACTTGAAGCTAACCAATATGACTAGGCTATCTGGCCGATGAACTTCGGGAATCCTACACCTCTGCTCTCTCTCTACCCCTGGAGTTAAATGTATAGCTCTGTCAGACTTTCTGCATAGGTACTGGGGATCTGAACCCAGGTCTTCATGTTTATGTGGTAGAAACCTTACCAACTGAGCCATTTCCCTAGCCCAGATAAGGTAACATTTTAAAATGAAGGTTTAGATAGTTTACGGAGGTAGTGTCTGCAAGCTGTAGGAAAAAAAAAAAAAAAAAGGCAGAATTTACTCTGAAAATTCCCCATTAAGCAAAACTTCCTCTGAAAAGTAATATAATATCCCACAGGCTGTCTGTTTTTATTTCTGAGCAAAGTTTAAGTATGTGCAACACCAAGTTTTTAAAGTATGTTTCCCATAAACAGAGCCACATTTTAACCCAAGCCATTTATTTCCTCAGTTTGCTATTGTTGGTTATATAATGTAACATAATTATTCCCTGGCTTAGAAGAATATGAATTTCTTAAGGAAGCCACATTCTGTGAGTAAAAGTAAACTCACAGAGTGTTTCCAGACCAGATATCATCTGTTTTATGTGCTAGAGCCCAAATGCATCTCAACAGATACCATTAAATGCTACTTAACACTGTAACAGATTATCCTTTTTGTGAGAGTCAAAACGCTCTCTTAGCTAAAAAAGTTATGTCATCAGTTTTATTAATGGAACATGGTGCTAGGATGAATTTCCAACTATCACATCTTAATAAACATAAACAGCCAATCAGCATCTCTCAGTTAGTTGCAAGATGCAAAGAGTTGTCCGTGTGGTCATAGGTCACATGTGCGCAAGTAAGCAAGGGGTTTAGAGGAGGGTGATACCTTTTATTCTCATAATTCAATGAATTAAATGAATATTGCATGTCAAAAACAAGAAGTTTCTACGTATACAAAGTATGTGGGCTAATAGCTGAATCTCTTAAAGCAGAGCAGCATCTGGAGATGTACCCGCCCACCCATTCCAGTTGCTAGTGATTACAACTAACATCTATCTATGTTTCAACAAGCCCCTTCCTCTCTTGAGACTCAGTGTGAGCCTCGTAAAATTAAGTAAGCCGAATTGGCAGGTTCCAGATATCTTCCACTCCCCCGAATCTATAAAAGCAAATGAGTCTTAAGATAATGACTAAACAACAGTATCACAGATGTATAGATATGTCCAAACTGACCGAACTGAATACATTGAACATGTGCAGTTTTATAAACCAAATGTATCTTAATAAAACTGAGCAAAGCAGAATACATATGAAAGGAAGATTTAGGTAAAGGCAAATGGAACCTGGACAACTCTAGGTTTTAGGTTAATTTGAAGACTATACTCAGTCTAATTATCTTAAAATTGTAGTCTTAGTGAACTGGTAATCAATCTGAGTGTTGGGGTCAGAATATTGCCAGGGATGGCAGAAGTCAGTGACCGCTGGAGCGGTGTGAAATGGAGTAGAAAAACTCTGGGGGAATCAGGTCGGCCAGCTCAGGCCAGGAGAACACTTAGTAAATCCTGAAAGCCACAATCCCTCTAGTCTTAGTGCTTAAAGTGTCACCTTAAACTGTCACCTCAGAATCCAGGCTGCTTTCTCTCATTAACCTCAGGGAGGAACTGAACCTCTTCATTCATCAAACACATTTTTCAAAATCTCCTCCGAACCACACACTATGGAGGTCTTACCAGGCATACAGAGATGATTGAAATAATAGACAATGGACCCTTGACTCTGAAGGGCAAGAGAGAAACTTGAGAGCTACCTAGAAACTAGTGAGATGAGGCACAGAAGCACAGACCAAATAGATGGAATTTTTTGAGAACATACAGATTGTTTCCAGTACCACAAAGCAAGCCTGGGACACTGATCATGAGTGCTTAGAAGAGCAATACATTGAGAAGCAAGGAGCAAAGAGGGAATATACGAACAAGACCTGCCATTCCTTAGAGTCTGTGAGTAGTCCACAGTGCCTTGGAAATGTGCACAGAATGCTGGACACTGCCTAAAGCATTATTTTTCTTTCCTTTCTTGGTGGTGTTGGTGGTGGTGGTGGTGTTGGTGGTGGTGGTGGTGGTGGTGGTGGTGGTGGTGGTGGTGGTGGCGGCAGTGCATGAACTGTGTATATGTTTGTGTGAATGTGTGTGTGCTTTGTACATATGTATAAATATGAACACTGTACATTACATATGTACAATATAGTATACAATTAAACCTAGTCTTTTATAAAATTAATATGTGCTAATAAAAAAGATATAAATGAAATAGACTTTTAAATGTTCTGTTTTCCCATCTTTTTGACTTATTGGGCTAGTGAGACAAGTCAATGGGGCACATCTCCCACCCAGAGAAGGTAGACCAAAACAGGAGTTTACTCTGAACAAAGAATCAGGACTACATTTGGATTGTCTTTTAGGAAGATCAACAACTCTTAAAGCATTATCTGAAATGTTCACAGTAAGAGCAAATTCAATAAAGATGTTGTAGTGTTAGATGATAAGGCCTATGTCTATGGATATTGGCTCTGTTTTCAAGAAGATTCTAAGTTAGAAACAAGAGTCCTAGATTCTAAATTCCAAAATAATAGCTAAGATGAATTATGTGGTAAAAAGATTTTACTTCTGCTCACCACAGTCTTTCCTCAATCAAAATTTAATATCATATTCCAATCTCTTGAAAAAGAGAGGAAACTGATACTAGACAAGTTTCAGCAAGAGCCCCATAAATTGTTTTACTCTCGGGAGGGAAGAAAAATAAAGCAATTTGGTGGCACAGGAATGACCTAATTTTTCTGGGCTGTGTTGCAAGGGGAGGACACATTGTCTACAAAGTTAAAAGAAATTTACACTTTTCATTTACTTCCTCTTGGTTCTGCTTCCCAGGCTGCTCCTGGCACCAATCCTCCATGTTCCCTGTAGGAAGCTCTCTCCATGAGCATCATGACTGCTTGTACATGGCCAGATGGGTAAATTCAGTCTATGGAGAGATCCAGATTTTCTACAAGACAGAATGGTAGCCTTCACTGGGCCTGCCTGAGTTTTAATTTGCTAACATCCTGCCATTATAAGGAGTGCTTGCATACCTGTTTCTTCACCCCCAGTTTCTAGAATTTCCATAGTAGGAGGCACATTCTGTATCCCAGCCCAGTACTCTCTGCTTATCACTTTCTCTTGCCTACAGGAAGAACAAGTTCTCTGACCCTGACAAGGGGAGAAGGATGGTTAGTCCTGTCTTTTGTAGAGTGCAGTATCCTTAGGATACTTATCATTTCTTTTCATCCTTTGCGAAAAAGTTTCTGCCACTGCAAGCCAAGATGTTGTAAGCACTGAGTTCTGTTCTCAGATTGTGGGGAAGCCTAGAAGAGAGGAAGTGTGGATTGGATATTGGTCCAGCTCAATTCCAAATTTGGGAAACATACAGGATATACTGTGTGGCTGTTGTGGGGCAAAAAAGAAAACTCTCTAAGTTGTCAATAATGATAACAATGAACTTTTTATTCATTATCTACTTTAATTCCTGCCTTAATTTTTGTGGTTTGGGGACTTGGCTTTTTAGTTTTTCATTTGTTTGTTTGTTTGTTTTTCTTGGATTTTCTTCCACGCTCTGGAAGAATTTTATTGACCATTTCTCCCTGTTTCCTAATTTACCAGTTCTTCGGCCAGAAATGTGGGCAGCATATAGAAGAACAGAATGGAAGCCTTTAGCCACCAAGGCCACATGAATTGGACTTTATTGGCTTTCTGTAGCTTTTATTGTCACTTTGTGGCTCTTCCTTAATTGTTGAGGGAATGTGAGGCTTAGTAATCATGGTCTTGGTAGTTCTGTGTGGCTGAACTTGACCTGACTTATGCCAGTAAAACTGTGGTTTAAAGCAGGCCTTTGGGACAGGGATGAAATCACAGGTTAAAGAATTGTTTGTTCCCCAGTAAAGAGACGGAGTCAGGGATGCATCCAGCTTGACTGATTCACTTGCATTTCCCCAGTCAAATATGCAGACTCATTTTCACAGCACACCAACAGCAAAGTGACCAATTACAGAGTTCTGTTAAGGTAAATCGTAAGCCAAGCATAGGTAAATTGGTTTACAATGTTGCAACACATTATATACCTCCATTTGTTCTGAATGGAAAGACTATAAAGGAAATCATATAGAATTTAAACTGTTGGTTTCATTGAGACTAATTATAAGCTTTTAAAAATCATGGGAAATCCATGGTTTCAAAGAAGTTATGATTCACTATTAAATACAACTTGACTTTGGGTTTTAGAAACTTACTTCATTCTTACACACAAAGGGGGCATAGAGGTTGTTAATTAAACTCAATAAGGAGTAGGATACTATGGGGAGGGCGAAAAGAAAGTCAATGCTGTTGCAATCAGTCAGGAGGCTGACATACGAGATTCACTTGAGCCTGGGAGTTGGAGACCAGCTTGGGTAATAAGGGAAGAGGGGAGAGAGAGACAGAGATACCTGTACTCTCCCGGATTAAGAGGGCATTATAAATGCTTTGCCAGGAGAACACTTTTGTTAAATATTCCAAGTATTAAAGACCAAGAGGAAAGGGTTGCACTAGCTCACTCAATACATGTTGGTGTTAGTATTAGAACAGAAGCAAAGGGATAAAGAACAAAAGTAATGAACCCAAGTAATCCAAACTGAGAAAGTTTTCCTTAGAAGAATATTGAGATCTGAGGACACAAGCTAGAAGATATTAAAAAAGAAGAAAGATCTTCAAAGCTAGGCTAAAAAGAAATCTTTTTAAAAAAGTTTGAGTCTAACTTCTCCTGAAGAGGGACCTGAAGGGGAAGAGATGGTTCAGCAATTAGTACTTGAAAGAGTGTAAAAAGCCCACTGCAGGGTAATAGAGGAAAGGAATTGGAAGCACAAAAAGCAATTTGAAAGGCTTCACCAAAAGAACTATGATCTATAAGCTGCTGAGAAGACTCCTGAAAATACGTGTAAAGAGCACATAGGCACATAAAGAAAGCAAGCAGGGACTTATCCTCAAAGACCTGAACAATTTCTAGTGCTTATAAAAAATATTTGAGGGGAAATAACACAGCTATCATATTTAATAATACATATATGTAACAATTGTATATAAAACCACGATAGTTATGTTAACTACCAGATTCTATATAATAGCTATTTTAAGTACATATTGCATATGAAGTCTATAATTGTGCTATATTATATATTAAGGAAGTTGCTATTATAGATATGTAATGACTGTCTATGATTTGGAGGCATGGGCCCAAGACATAAATGAAATATGGACACTTGGCAGTGACCAAGGAAGATAAATTACTGTAAAAGGAAGGTAGACAAGACAAGAATAACTTGAGTTCCTTGTGGGAGCCTAGTCTGTTTGGATGCTCACCTTCCTAGACCTGAATGGAGGGGGGAGGACCTTGGGCTTCCCACAGGACAGGAAACCCTGACTGCTCTTAGGACTGGAGAGGGAGGGGGAGAGGGAGTGGGGGGAGTGGGAGGGAAATGGGAGGAGGTGGAAATTTTTAATAAATAAATTTTAAAAAAAGAAAAGAAAAAAAGAATAACTTGGGTTCACACACAGTTCTGATAGAAAAAATTATCCTAATCTAGGTCCATAAATTCAAATAGGGGTATGAGGAGAGATATTATGTCCAGAACACAAATGTTCATACCTGAAAATGGAGAGAAAGAAGCCATTCACACCTAGAAATTTCTTTATAAACATGAAAGAATCAAGAGACTTTGTCAATATGTGCACTGTCGGAGACCAGCTTTGACAAAAATATCACTTACCAGGGTAGGGGCTTGGGGATTAGAAAAATCAGTAAAGAGCACAAAGACATGAGTGAAAATAAATAACAGCAAACATAAGATAGTACCGGGAGGGAGTTCCAGTGAATACTATTACTTACACTTTTACCCAATACAACAGGGGAAAGAAGACAAAAGACTACTTTAACATTATACGAAGGGCAACTAGAAGTAATTTGCTTCAATACTTTGAGACATCAAGTCATTAGTATTCTGTTCTTTAGGCAGCGGACACACCCTAGACCAAGTATCCTAAAAGCCGCCACTCCCAAGGTCAGACCTATTTCAAAAGAAGGAGCAGAAGTACGCTTGAATATCCTGACCATTGGGTCAGGGTGGAATGGATCTACCTATATGGGCCATCTTAATGTCAAAAAGACCAAGTAGCCACACCCTAGGTCAGGATGCATAGCCGTGGTTGTTGTCAACAATTCTGAGTAACCTTAAACTCTCTGACCTTCAGACAAGGTGAAATAGGCTCACATTTTTTGGGCCTCCACAGTATACCATCAATCTGAAGGAAATCATTTGACAATAACAAGTCAGAGACCTCAGAATAGAAGATTTAAGGAAAATCATAAGCAAGTTTTTATATCTGCCTGCCTATCCTTTTTCTCTTCATCCATGCATCCATACATCTACTCAGCCATCCTTGTATCAATCTATTTATTTATCTATTATCTATCAGCTTGTTTATCTATCTATCTATCTATCTATCTGTCCATCGATCCATTCATTACACTAACTAGATGTCTTTTTCCATACAGATCTGAAATGAAAATAAAAAATAAGGGGTTAGGCATTGAGATAATTGCTTATAATCCTAGCACTCTGGAAAATTAAATAGAAAGATTCTGAGCTCAGATCAGCCTGGGATGCATAGGAAGACTGTCTCAAAAGATAAAATGTACAGAAGAAAATGAATCAAATAATCATGAATTCTGCAAATATAAAGGATATTTAGCTTTTGTTTGTCAAGGCAACATTTACAAAATTCAGGAATGTAATTGAATACAGTAAGGTTTTTAATATTTTCCAAGTAGAGAGGACATAATAAAGCAAGCATATTGATATTTTACTAAAATTAAAGATTATAATTCTAAACATCCTAAAAAAAAAACAAAGGAGGGTGAGAAATTCTGTCACAAACTACAAAGTAAAATCTATTGTACACTGAAGTGTAAGATCATCTATTTTAGTTGTGAACAAAAAGAAAAAACACTTAAAATTCATTTAGAAATTAAACAAAAAGTCAAAGCCAAAGAAGCTAGAAGAATTAAAGTGAAAGGTGACAACAAATGAGAGAAGATAGTTGTGGGATAAAAACAGAAATGTGACTCTTAAAAAGACCAGCTCGAGTGATAGACTCTATGCACATATCTACAAAATAAAAATGGCAGGTACAAAATAGGGCTCAAAAGGCTACTATAATATAGCAGGGCTTGGGAGCTGCTGAAAGCACCTTAAATGAACACTGCATGGCACTCTGTAGCACCTTTGAGTTCCAGTGAGCTTGAAGAGCTGTTTGAGTCTTCTCTTATCTGCAGGGGTTTAAACCACTGTTGTTCAGGCACAAACAGATAAGCAAATCACCCAGGGTTTTGTGTAAATTCAGGTTCTAACTCATTAGGTCAAGGGGCTCACAGAGATAAGGGGATCTGACTGGAATCACCAAATAATGGGGAATACAGAGCCTCAACTGCCAATCTCTTTTCACAAAATGAAGCTTCCAATACCTATATTGGGTTACATCTAATTGACTTGTCGGCCAAAAGGTCCTATGGGAACCCCCAAGCAAACCAGGCTGTTGCCAAGACTATAGGTTGCTCTCCTCAAACTGATGACAAGGCCCCGTAGATGAAGACAACACCTACACAACTCATTGAACATGGAGAAGTCGAGTTGGCGCCTACACAGATCCTTCACTCCTGTGTGCTAATGCCTTTGGTACAGGAAGGTATTCTGCATGCTACCAAAAAAAGAAACATAAACACTAAATTAGTCATGGTAGTCATTTGATCTACCATGGTGTCCTACCTGCACAATATGCTAGAGCAATTGTAACACAAAGCTTGTATGAGTACCCAACCAATATCTGATTTGACTTGATGTATTCCATGAGGTGGAACCCATACCCAGTACTGCTTGGATGACAAAGTCCTGAAACTAGAGACCATAGATAAAACCAAATGCTAAGCTTCTTTTTTTAAAAAAAAAAAAGTATCAATAAAATGACTTATTGACATTCTGCTAAATTCATAGATCAGTGTCTTGCTCAACCAACATCAGAGAAGCTTCCTCCTTCAGCAGAGGGGAACAGATGCAGAGACCCACAGCCAGACAATTATACAGAGAGTGAGAGACCTTGGAACACTCAGACCTAAATGGGGTGTATTCATCAAATCCTTCCCCTCAGGGTCAGGAAACCCTGTGGAAGAGGAGGTAGAAAGAGAGTAAAAAAAAAACCAAAGGGGAGGGGGGATACCAAGAAAACATGGCCCTTTAAATTAACATGATTAATGCACATAAAACTCACAGATACTGAAGCAATATGCACAGGGCCTGGACAGGTCTGCACCAGATGGGGTCCCAGAGCTGAAAGGAGAAGAGTATATATAACACCACCCCAAACCCAGAAGGTATTTGCACTTGATAGATACTTGCAAATAAAAGCCTTTTTCCCAAGGAGTCTCACTCGAGAAAGAAACTACTCTCAAGGGTGGTAGACTACATGTCCAGCACTAGATGACCAACAGAAAATAAACTCAGCAGCATCACCGGAGGTTCCCTGTCTCATAATGTGATGTCAGGACTTTATTTTAATCCTGTTTTTTTATTTTATTTATATATTTTCTCTTTCCTTTTACCCTATAGGTCCTATGAAGACTATGGCTTCAGTTGAATGTTTTAATGGGATTTGTGAATGTGTAAACAAGTGGATCTCTGAGTCTGGACCTATTTCATTTAACTTTCCTTGGGCTCTTTTCCATCTGTGTATTTTGTCCTTTTCTAATGTATTAGTTCTTGTTTCTTCTTATTTTATTAGAATCCCTTAGAAGCCTGTCTGTTTTTTAATGAAAGAGAAAGGGGGTAAATCTCAATGAGAGGGAAGGTGGGGAGAAACAAAGAGGAGTGGGGGAGCTGTAATTGGGATATACTAAGTGAGAGACAAAAAGTCAACAAGGCCAGGCATGATGGTCCTTCAACCTCAGGGCTCAGTAGGCAGGAGCAGGTGAATCTCTATGAGTTCAAGTCCAGTCTGCTCTACATAGCAAGTCCCAGGCCTTCAGGAGTACACAGTGAACTCCTGTCTCAAAATTAAATAAAATGAAAACATTCTGCAACATATAATCAGGTAATTTAATACCCATAGTACAGTAGGACCTATTAAAAAGGAATCTGGAAGGAATCATCAGCTCTAGAAACTGGAGAGATGGGCTCACTGGATAAGGATACTTGCTCCAAAAACATGCAGACCTAAGTTCAAATCCTTTAAAAAGACTTGTACGAATGTGCCTGTAGCCATGTACTTTGGAAGTCATAGACAAGAGGTTTGCAAGTCGGGTGGTGGGGGTGCATGCCTTTAATACCAGCCTGGTCTACAAGAGCTAGGTTTGCTTGGGTTTGATGGACACCAGCCTAGTCCCAGCTTCTATGAGAAACCCTGTTCAAATCAATTACAGTAAAGCATGATAAAGTGGATTGTATATCATTCTCTTGTCTCTGTATGTGCACAGGTTCGTGTGCCCCATATACAAGCATGTATGTTACACACACACACTCTCTCACACACACACACAATATTATTGTTTATTAAAAAATAAACAATAAAAGAATTTAAATCACATACAGGGGGGGAGACCACAGAGATTTTGAAAGATCGACTCACAGAAGAAGCAACCCCTGTGATCAAAAAACATAAAAATGTGTTCAAACTCACTAGCAGATAGTAAAATATAGATTCATATAGCAATCTTTTTTAGTTTAAGGCTAAAGATAAAAGTTTTACTGAGGTACATCACTACCAAGGCTGCAGTAAACAATACACACTTGGAACATGGCTGGCAAACCATGAATTTTCAGAAGTGATGAAGAAAACACTCTAACACTGGTTAGTACAACAGAAAGGAGCTGTCCTGATGGTGCATGCCTGTAATCTCAACCCTTGGAAGATGGAAGATGGAAGACAAAGACCAGGGAGAATGGCCATGAGTTCTAGGTCAACCAGGGCTAGGGCTACACAGCAGGATGGGCAAGGTTCTGAGTTTCAATCACAGCACCACAATAAAGCCAAACTAACAGTAGCCAGTGGTACACATACACACAAGCAGGATCTAAGGGAAGGAAACTTATGATAGTTTTCTACTACAGGGTAATGAATAACCACAAATCTGGTAAAAAAAAAAAAAGTGCATTTATTATCTCTTGGTTAGTGTGGGTTGGCAATGAAGGAACAGCTCTGCAATGGCTGCTATGTCATGTCTCATGGGTTGCAATTAAGTTGTCACCCAGCTGCAAGTCCCACCAGGTGGCTCACCTGCTGTGAATCTGCTTCCTTCTCACTCAGCTCATCAGCAGAATTCCCTTCTTTGAGACTGTGGGATTAGTGTCTGCGGGAACTCCCCAAATGTGAGCCTTTTCCACGTTGTCTGAAGGTCAGAGAGTTTGATATTATTTTTGCTCTTTCAAAGTTGTTGCCAACAGGTGTGGCTACAAAACAAGATATCCTGACCTAGGGTGTGGTTACTTAGTGCTTTGGACGTCAAGATGCCCCATAGAGGTAGATCCAATCTACCATGACCAAAGGTCAGAGAATTCAAGAATACTTCTGTTCTTTCTTTTGAAATGGGAGGTTTGACTTAGGGAGTATCTGCCTGCTGGACACTTGGTCTAGGATGTGTTCACTCCCCCAAACATCAAATGCTTTTCTCGGGAATTAATGGCTTGATGTCTCAAGCACTGGAGCAGGTAATTTTTCTGTCTATCTTTTGTATTATGTTAAAGCAGTCTTTTGTCTTCTTTCCCCCTTTTGTATAGCGTATAAAAGTGCATGCAAAATAAACACAGGAGAATTCAGCATTCAGGATTTGCTGAGTTGCCCTCCTGTTACTATCCTGTGTCTCTTTTCCTCCTACCTGACATTTCTAATTCTCATGCCCCTACCCTGGAACATACAAACCCACCATGGCTAGGATCTCTGCAGAAGTCACCCCAAAATGTGTCTCCTGACAGGTGTCTCTGAATTCTTAATTGTTCTTAGATAGAAGCCACCTCATCTCTCACTGGGCACCTGCACTCAGCTTGCCAGTCCTTGCCATGTAGCCAGCACCAGAATGGCACTTATTGGCAAGTCAACAAAGAAGGTCTCCAGATCTCTAGACAACAAGATTGAGTTCTGTATGATGAGTCATGAGAATGCCGTCCCCTCCCCTTTACTATATATTGTGTGTCTTTGCCTTAAAAGCCACCACTCAGGGAGGGTTCACACAGAGGTATGAATACCAAAAAGGACTGAGATAGGGCTGTATCTCTGAGGATAAATCTAATAAGTTTCATTAACTACTATGCCACCACCATAAAGAAAGAATTAGGGTGATGTCACTTGGTTTGTGAGGCTGTTCAAAGACATAACTGAACAAGCCAAGCAAATGCAACAACAAATATTAATAATATGATCTTAAATTTATAAAACAAGTATCTCCCACACTTGGGGACCCTTAAAGGCTCCTAAAGAACAGAAAAGTAGCATGTGGCTAACAGAGAGGCAGAAGGGAGGGCAACGTCAGTCGAACCTTGAGAGTTGGTCTCATAACCAGAGGCAGAGCCGGAACACTGAGACAGGACACTGCTCATGCCAGACAATCTCTCCCATGTTTATACTAAATGCAGGTTGTCAAACTAACATTGTGATAAATGGTATCTCATAGCTGAGTTTTAATTTATACTCCCTGGTGTTTGAACCACTGGCATCCTAGTAAGACTTGAGACAAAACTGCCTCTTTTTACCTTCCTTTAATCAGCCAAGGAATTTCTATTCACCTTCCTGCTAGGCAGCAGGAACAGGCTTCTACATCAGACTAAACTCTGGATTCTGAAAGAAGTTTATCTCAGAGAGTACAATTTTTGTTTTTGAGTGTTTGCTTTGTCGTTTTAGTGACCAAGGTATTGTTCTTGTAATGTTAAGAGCTTTAGTACTGTTTTGAAATTTTAAAATGAGGCACATGAGCATATATCACATGCATCTTTACCATATATAACAAAATGAAATTCAGTGATGAAAGAGTAAAAATAAAAACAGACACAATCCTATTATAAAATAAGGAAAACTGTATGAGCAGATTTACACTGCAGAGGGTATGGGCAACAAGAGAAGTCTAGAGGGGTATCTAACGTAGTTGAAACACAATCCAGAACTCCAGTCAGTTATCAATTCACATTTCTAAATACTAAAACAAAAATAAAACAGGAATAACTTCAAGGAATGGTGAGGATGCAGAGAAAAATGTATCACTCATACATTTCTGATCGAGATGTATGATTTCATGGCTTCTCTGAAAAATAGTTTTGCATCTACTAAAAAATATTAACTATGCACTTACAGAGTGACATGCCAACAGCATCTCTGGGTATTTATCCTAAAACGATGGAAAGTCCATCCATCTAAACTGTCCGTGAACGTCCATGGCAGCTTTATATGTTAACAACCTCAACCTGGATGTAAACTGAATACCCTTCAAGAATGGAGCTTCTGCGACTGGCAACAAATTAACTGCACTGCAAGAGCAGGGACATCTAGTTACAGATTCCCATTTGAAAGGTTCACAAGCTATAAAATCTCCATGTTGGAACTAACATAGGCCTGGAACAGACTGGTGGGTGCCAGGAGTTGGAGCAGAGGTCAAGAAGTTGGCCATGAAGAAGTAGCAGAAGAAATCTCTTTAACGGTAGAATAGACTCATTAGCTGTGGTAGTGGCTACACAAATGTACACAATGTGACAGAGTTTCACACACACAATGCATGTAAGACTAGGGAGAAATAAATAACATCCGGGTGTTTATCAATGCCTGTGCTATTTTTTAAGTTCTATTATTATTCTAGGGACCAGAAAGATATATTAGGGAGTTAAAGGGCCTGTTGTGAAAGCCTGACAACCTGAGTTCAGATTCCCAGAACCCGTGTAAAAGCAGGGTGCAGTCTAGTTCAGCACTTCAACATAGGAATGAGAAGTAGAGGAGAGTCACCTCACAGTCCATGCGCCAGCTGGCCTGGAATGTGCAGCACACTGACAAAAAACAGATGATAGAGTACGCCTCAAAGACAAAATGGATGGCGAGAACTACTCCCAAAACTTGCCCTCTGACATACTCTCTCCCCGCTTCATACACACACACACATACACACACATATGCACACACACACACACACACACATGTGCATAAGTAGCAGGGAAATATAATCTTTTGTTTGTTTGTGTAAAGGATTTTGGTCACAGGGGGAAATAAGTGCAAGGTACACAGGTTCTCTTCAGGTTACCTTTTGCAACAACATTCAAACCTGCAATTATATCCAAATCAATTTTTTTTTAATTGTGGCTCGAGAGAGGCTCATGAAGAGTGCTTAATTTTCTCTGGACTGTGAAGAAGACATTTTCACGTTAGACTGATCAGGAAGAGAAACTAGCTGACGGAGTTATAAAATACTAAGTTATATTGGTTTTAATAATAAGATGTTGGGGCTTAGTTATTCAAGGGTTTTTTTGGTTTAAGTGATTTTTCATGTAATATGAAAGTGAAGGATGTGGCTACTGAGTTAAAAGTTTAATAAAGATGGAAACAGAGGAATGTGGGGAAGGAGAGTTGGGAATGGGCTAACCAAAACTAAGTATGTATTAAAAGCCTCAGGAAAACTCATTATTTTGTAATTAATTTTAAAAAAATAAGGTATTTTGTTTGCTTTCTTGTTTTTAGAAAAGGAAATTTGAATCGAGGTATCCCACAGGGGTGAACAGTGCTCTCCCCAGAAGGCATGGCTTATGAAATGAAATCACACTGTCAGGCACAGGCCACTCTCTGAGTCATTGGTCAGGAAGCCTTCAGAGGCCCCCAAAACCAAACAAGCAATTGTCATTGCTCTTTGTTGCCCACCATAACTACTTAGTAAGACCCTATTGTTCAAGACACAGTAGAGGCTGGTTGTAGCACATAGACAAACCAAGTGGGAACTGGCCTGGAAACTTCCTCTTGCTAGCTATTTTCATAGTGCCAAAGGTGTCGTGCTGGCTGCCAGAGGAGAGGAGAGTTAGTTAACTTTCCTAGCAGTAGCACCCACATGTTAGAATACTGACTTGCTGGGAAAGATGTGCCCACCTGGGTAATAGTGGTGGCACTGTTACAAGGGTAACCAACCATTTTCTATTGAATTTGAGGCATTTTCTATGGTTGAGAAAGTCATAGGTGCTTAGTGGTGGGACTCACTACTGCTGTCTTGCTAAACTTGCCAAACTGCTTTCTAAATGTTTATATTTATATCCATAGATCAATGCTGTTCTCAGCTTTAGCCAAAGAAGTTTCTTTTTGCAGTGAGAAGCTATTGCAGTCTTATAACTGGTCCAAAAGCTGTGTGTGGCAGTTGGATACACAGCCCTAAATAAAAAGTCTATACTAACCCTTAATCAAGTCTAGGGAACACTGAGGAAGAGGAGGAGGAAAGACTGTAAGAACCAGGAGATGGGAAGGGGCTTTGATGTGGCCGTGGCACGTGTGAATTCAGTACAGCTGTGGTTACCTGCTAAAGATCTGCACGATCTAGCTAGTAAAATTTCCAGTGAGGATAAGGGAGGCCTCATGAGTCCCCACTCTCACCTGAAGAACTATCTGGCAGTGGGTGGCTTCTGGGGGTGGGGAGAGTTGCCCATGCTTATACAGGCATCACTGATTTTATTCTGTGGGTTATGTTTTTTAAAGACATGAAAATAGGGGAGACACATGTTGTGGATGTCCATGACAACAAGAGGGAAGAACTGGGGTTGATATGATCAAGGTATGTTGTATATATGTATGCAATCATCAAAGAAGAAATAAAACATTAAGTAAATTAATATGTTGACCTAGGTTTTAAAAAGAGAAATATATATATATATATATATATATATATATATATATATATATATATATTGAAGTGGGAATCTCATAAAAGGAGGAATTTCACATCTGCAAGCATTTTTTCCTATTGCTTTCATAACATTACTGAAGTTCCTTTATGCTGCCATTTGGTCTCCCTGAATAACTTTGCTACAGTTATGTTAATTATGAGACTAGGCATAATTTGGGAGGAGAATTAGCATAGGTAATGACTTCTATCCATTGCTAATGGCAAGGTCTTAAAATTGATTTCACCAGTGTGCAGTTCTGATCCGTTGCATATCTACATTGCCCACTGGGCGTCCCAAAGAAACAGAGAAAAGGGAAGGAGGGCAGGAAGGTAGTAGGAGCCCTTAAAGACACTGCACCACCTGGGTGACCAGAACCTTAGGTACTGAGACACCAGATATACTTACCCTTCTACTTTTCACATATCTGCACAGGAGAAAATTTCATTCTTGGGTGAAAATAATATCTGATCGCAGAGGTCATTCCAAGAAAAGACCATGACCTGACTTCTTCTTGGAAGGAGCTACTGAGCATCCTCACTCAGCCTTTTGTCCTTACAGTATTCTGGCCCTAAGCAACACAAACTTTTCTAACTCCTTTGAAGATTACTTTGAAAGCTAACAGGGATAAGCTTATTCCAGAAAGCTGCATTTTCAAGATGACACATTCAATTTGGTGATAAGGTAAAGAATAAAATGACAAATCAGAATTTGTATCACAAATTACCACTGTAGGTCAAGTCACACACACTAATATAGTCTTAGAGAAAGAAAGCAAAAATGTATTTTTCCTCCTTTTGAGATAGAGTCTCTCTCTGTTGTAGCCCAGGCTGGTCTGGAACTCTCTATGTAACCCTTCTTGACCTCAAAATTGTGGTGTTCCTGTTGCCTAGCTACTGAGTGCTGGGCTTGCTGAGTCACCATAACTGGGGAGGAAAATGAGACTTTGGTCACTGTCTCTTTGATTCCTTCCTAAGCACCACTGAAGAGGAAGGAAGAGGGAATAACACATTGAGTCCTTTCCAACCTGCTCTCTGCCCCCATCTCAATAGTACAAACCATTGGCCATACATTCCAGTGCAGGTCTAAGTAGCCAGAACACTTCCTGTCTCTTTAGCTCCAGTTTGAAGACTTGATCTGATTTGATTAACATAAATTAATCAGTTCTGTGATTAGCTTTCAGCAATCACATCAAAGTATCATTCTCTATAGCGCACATTACACAAGAAATTATCTAAATCTCAAGTCCTTGTTCCTCAAAGAGAATAAATGTATAACCCTTGGATCAAAGAAAATACCAATAGACTGCTGGGATCGTTACATCAGCAGGCAATTACAAGGAACATAGGGAAAGGACTGGGAATCCTTAGTATATCATGTGTGTCCCTGCATGATGTCCCTGTTCAATCCCCAATACTTACAAATAAAAGGGCACAAACATAGCTACCATTGATTAAGTACAAAGTTTCTTTTCTCTCTTCTCTTTATGAAATATGAAGATTCCACTGTCTTCTATTTCTTCTTATTTAGATATAGAAACTGCAACACACAGAGGAGAAATTAAAGTAAAACTTTTGGTAGAGACTTTAATAGAGTTTGGAACCTTACCAATTCAGAAGCTAGAGGAAGAAGTGGAAGGATCCTTACTTCAAAATCAGCATCAAAATACAGTCCAGACAAAAAAGAACTGGGGCAAATGATTAAACACAAGGTACTCTGGCAAGGGTTCTAAAGCGAGACCCCCTTCAACCCACCTACGGTCACCCAGTTCCAAGGCAACTGTGTCCTCTTCTGCTTGTTCTCCACCTCCAGCTATCACATAGGGTGTGAGAAGACACCGTAAAGAACTGTGCTTTCCCTCAAAGGTTAGGACAGATGTCTCATCCCTATGACAGTTGGAACAAGGTATGTTTTTAATAAGGAAGTGTCTCTTCCTAAGTTTCCTTAATATAAAAACACCAGCGCTGTTCTCCATCACTCTAGCCCAATTAGGAAGATAAATTTGCATTCTATTCTTCAGGAGGACTTGTTTCTTCTCTCCATTCTTCCCCTTTTCTCTCCCATTTAAGATGGCCTTCTCGCCCGCTCACCACTGCAAAACATACCAGATCACACACCCAAGAGATGGATGGAGTTTTGCTGTGCACATAAAATCTATCTCTGTAGGTGCACACTGCTCAGCCTGTGTTGTCCTGCGAAATGGAAATGATGATGGTATTTATTGTAGTGGCAGTAGCGGTGTGGTGGGGGCAAGGGTGGTGATGGTGGTGGTGGTGGTGATGGGGTAGTGGTGGTGGTGGTGGTGGTGGTGGTGGTGGTGGTGGTATGGTGGTATGGTGGTGGTGAGGGTGGTGGGGTGGTGGGGGGGTTGGGGGTGGGGGTGGTGGTGATAGGGTATTAGTGATGGTGGGGAGGTAGTGATGGTGGTGGTGGTGGTGATGGGACGGCTGTGTGGTGGTGGTTGTCTTGTCATCTTAAGGTAGCATGACACACTTATATTAGAGTGGGATAGTGAAAATATACTTTTCTCTGAGGGTTTTTTTGCATGTTTAGGAGATGTTTAGTTTTAAATATTGGAAAATCTCAGACTCTCATAATAAATAAGGCAATTTTGTCCTGACATTCACTTGTGTACATTAACACTGGCTCAATTTGTCTTTAATCCCATGCCTAGGGAAATGATCATAAATGATTCCCTGTCATTTCTCTCAGTATCTCTGTTCTAGAATTTTAGGGCCATCAGCTCTTCCCAGGAGAAACTAGCGCGCCCAGCATGCTAGCCTTTGCATATGCGCTTAACAGCTCAGATCTTTCTGTTAACAACATATCTTCACAGCTGCTTTATCAAAAGTGAGTTTTTTTTTTTCCGTCTGAGGCTTTCAGACTACCATAGAAACAGAGTATGAAGAAGGCATTTCCGAGGCGGCACAGGAAATGCACGGAGCAACAAATCCTGTGCTTCGACTCCTATCACACCAGCGGATCGCCACCTGAATAATAATGAAGAGGCCCAAGCTGTGATCTCGCTCTAAACACTAGGAAGCATTCCCAGCCAGTATAAAGAAGTTGCTGACAATGTCTACGCCTCTCATTGCACAGAAGGAGAAAGGAGGAAACTCTTTTTCCCTAATGACGCTCATGTGCTTATGCTTCGTTCAGTGTGTCAACTAAACTTGCATCTGTTTTGACAGACGATTCAAGGCAGAACTTGGCGCCACATTTTTATGCAGCACACCTCTGCTCGGCTGTTTACATTCCCATCCTCTGCTAGACTATCATCTACATTCTATCCCTCTGCTAGGCCGTCTACATTCCAGTTCCTCTGCAGGATTGTCTATATTCCATCCCTCTGCTAGACTGTTTACATTTTGATCGCTCTTCTAGGCTGCCTGTATCCCATTCCCCTGCTAGACTGCCTACATTCTTATTCCTCTGCTCACTGGAGGATCAAGTCTTGTTCTGGGACGCCGCCAGTGGCACTTCATCTCACCTACAGTATCAAAATAGAACCCAAGGTCAGGTTCTGCCTGCCCTTGACCTCTTGGGCTTTTCTTCTCACAGGATTCATCTTTTCACTATCGTGAGGTAAAGAATGAGTGTCCAGACCATGGCCTGACACATGGAGGTATTCAATAAATACTTGAAGAGACAAAAAAACTGAATTACATGATGTAGGAACCATGTTTAGAAAGCAAGGGAAACTCTTTGGAATTTCCTGGTAATCAGGCTAAGTAAGATGTTTGCCCTCAGTCACTACACAAATGTCAAGTTCATTTTCTAAGTTTTAAAGCAGTATATAACTCATATTACTTTTAGCGCCTCCAAAATGCAAAGCAAAAGTAATAGATATCACCAATGCCCAATCCAGATAAGGCTTGCTGTGCTTCAGCTGTCTGTGTCTTTATACTGAGAAAATGGCTGTTTCCTTCATGCCTTTCTGGAAATGAAAAGGAAGGTGGAAAGGAGCAATACAAGACAAAATGAGCAAGATCAGCCTCTGGATCAGAGCAGAAAGTACTGAAAGTCACAGAGGTGGAAATGAGATACCCGTCTCTACTTGAACCCCATGAAGTGTCATGTGCCATATACAATCTGGAAGGCACATCCGGGCTGGGTGTACCTTTGCATGCCATAACAAAGTTGATATGAATGAGTCACATTTACATTCAAATCATAATGCTCAGATCATAGTGCTTCACATCTAGTTTTGAAAGAATGGAGATCACAGAGCTCCATGTAAAATATAGAACACTCACTGCGTCCTGAGGTTTCAATCACAAAAGTCGTGGGACATTCAGTTGAAATGGGGAAATATAAAGCAATGCTTACTTTTAATTCAAGTGCCAAGAAATAGGCAAAAAAGTGAAACAGAGGACAAACACCCACAGGGCAATTGAAATAGGTTCTCTGCCTATGTGCATGCATGCATGTGTCTGAGTGTTCAGATATAGAAGACAACATAAAAGCCCCATCCTAAGGGATCCAGCACCTTCTTCTGCACATACAAATCAAGAGATACATATCCATAAACAAAAAAAAAATACCTAAAAATGCTTCTTGAATGGAATTTAGTGAATAACTACTGAGAATCTTTCATTCATTGGAGATGAATAATGTTTGGTGAATGATGAGAATATATGCTCAATAATGCATTGCTAGGTGCTCTTACATTTATACTGGTATCATGGAGTCTATGTCCACAAACCCAAATGTTGTGAGTCAGTCTCTCCATGTGACTTCTTAATTCAATTGAGATTGAATGTAATATTAAATATTGCATGTATGAGGTTGATGCTAGAGTGGCATGGAACAGCTCATAATGGATTTTTGTAGTTTATAAGTAGGCATATAATAAAATACAACAAAAGATGGTGAGCATGAACGTGTAACAAAACCCTATATGGCCATGCACCGAATCGAATGCATTATACCTCTTCTATATGCGGTGTGTTTCCCATAAGATTGTATTGATACCCTAACTTCCAGCATCTACTCTCTCTAAATGTATCCTGAATTGGAAATAGTAGCATCTCTGTAGATGAAGTAAATTTAAATAAGGTCATCACCCTAGAAGCTTGAAAGATGAGGGGAAATGAAGGCCATATCTTTAGAGATTTTAGTAAGATCATGGCTCCACCAACAATATGATTCTGCCACTGTAAGAAGCTATTGCTGAACAGTGATATGCATGCCTTTAATCCCAGCACTTGAGAGGCAGAGGCATGCAGATCTCTGTGAGTTTGAAGTCAGCTTGGTCTATAGAGAACGAGTTCTAGGACAGGTTCCAAATCTAAAGAGATACCCAATCTTGAAAAAACAAACAAAAGAAAAAAAAACTATTTTTAAGCCACTCAGTTGGTGACACTTAAAAAAAAAAGTGTGTGTGTGTGTGTGTGTGTGTGTGTGTGTGTGTGTGTGTGCCATGATGGATGTGTGAAGGTCAGTGGACAATTTGGAGAAATCCATTCACTCCTTCCACTGTGGAATTCAGAGGTCACACTCAGGTTATCAGGCTTAAACAGTAAGTGCTTTTACCGTCTGAGCTCCCTCACTGGCCTCTGTTTATGGTGCTCTGCTATGGAATCCTGGGAAACTAAGGGATGGATGGTACCTTTTCAGTGTAGCCTACTATGACCATATTTCGAGCGCAGCTTTTTCTGGTTACCCATCACCATCATCCCACTCTACAGCTCTAAGCTTCCCAGATGACATAACGTAAGAATTATTGCCTTTATTGCCATTTTCTAGTAGGTTATCAGCTGAGGGCTGAGAATTTTGTTCACTAATAAATCCCCCATAGTACAGCACAGTGCTTGGAGAACAGTGACCAGCAGATAGTTTTTGCAGACATGAGGAAAGGTGGCTGTGGCTCCTGGGTGTGGTCCTGAGATTTGTTGTTGTTTTAATACTTGAACATACCATGATATCACTCTATTGAAGTCTAATAGGTCTTTCTTTTTTTTTTTTCAAAAAGAACCAAGTCCACACTTATTATTTGTGTTAAGACTTCCATCTTATACTTCTTCCACACAGAACGGTATCAGGAAGCCTCTAGAGTGCTGTGATAAGTGGAAACCAATTAGAGGATGTGCAATCACAATGATCACAGGACCACAGGCAAACTCTAGAAAATGGAGCATTTTAATTTTATCTATTTATTTGTTAATTAGACTTTTTGTTTTGTTTTGCTCTTCTTTTTGAGGCAGAGTTTTACAATGTAGCTCAGGCTGGCCTAGAACTATTTATGTAGCCCAGACTGACTTCAGACTCTTGCAGTACCTCAGCCTCCCCGTTGAAGAGCAATAGTCTCCAAAACTCAAACCAAGACCAAGAAAGTGCTCAAGGGAGGCTTTAAGGTTCAGGAAGTAAACAACTCAGAAGTCTCAAGAAGACCCTCAAACTGACCAGTTGTGTGAGACCCTTCCCTTCCCAAGGTTAGATAAGCATGAAGAACTAACTGTTGGAGAGACTCAAACCAGCAGAGCCGCCTAGAAGAGAAAATTCAATCTGAGTTGCTGGCAAGTCATGCAACTCCAGTTTTTATGAGTTATCACCTATGCTGGAGGGGGATTTCAGCTCCACTGCTCTTTTCCAGTTGTCCCTGCTCCTGAAAGTAACACATTACCCATAAATAATCCCAAGAAATTCATTCCTTTACCAAGGTGGACATGAGTGATATCCTTCTTTTGATCTATTGTGGATTCCCTAAGGCTATAGATGTCTATGCCATATCTCCCCAGGGAAAGAAAGTCATACAATATTCTAACATCCTGGGACTATAAGTATAGTCATCACGACCAGCTCAGATCCTCATTTAAATGATGAAAGGGAAAATAATGTAGAGTAGCTATAGAAAGAAGAAAATTATAGTTTCTACAAAATGAAGTCTCCAATTTGACAATACAACTGCATGTCTGCAAGTTGTCATGGCCCAATCATGTGTAATTTAGGCAGGTGTTTCAAGTCCTCTACTTGTCACAGAACTATAGTTTAAGGTCATTAAACCACCACATGCAAGTAAATAGACCTCTCAAGTTGGGTGTTTGTGCCATATTTGCTACTCTCAGCTATTCAATAAGAACGATTACTTATCAAAGAGAGAATTGCAAGTTATTACAGCCCAAAGCGAAAGGGGCCAGAACAGTTGAAAAACAGGGCTATGGCGCAGTATTACTTTCAGATAAACAACTAGAATCAAATAACTTACTAACAAAGAAACCTTTCAGGAGGTGGAGAACTTTACTTACACCAAAGAAGAGCACAACCTGAGGGGCAGAAAAGATAGTCAGCTGGTCCTTAAAAGGCTGCAAGGGAAGTCAGGCATGGTTACCTGGACTTGAGAAGACTGAGCCATGGAGATTACTGTGGTTTTGAGGCTAGCCTGTAGGACAGAATGAGGCAATGTCGCCAACCAAAGGAACAGAAAGCTTCCGGGCCTGGAGGAATAGTTCAGTGGTAGCGTAGAGTCTGCCTAGTGTGCACGAGGACCTGGGTTAGATCTAAAGCATTGGAAAAGAAGAAATGACTCGCAGGACTCTAGGCAGGGTTAATCTAATCACAGGCTAATGGCTCTAGATTCCAAAGAGCTGCAATGGCCCTGTAAACTTCCTGGCATGAAGGAATGCCTGGGGACTGGGTGCACACAGTAGCCTCCCAATGTCAATGCCATACTCTCAAACTCCATAGGAAAAGAGCAGGTGGCTCATAAGGCAAACCCACATATGTAATGCAACCCTAGCTTTCACAAGACAAAGGGCATGAACTCTTGTCCCCTCCCCCAGAGCCACTCTAGAATGGGCAAAACAAGGGAGGGAAGTGATCTGTGAGTATCCCATATGGATGCTCTCTCAGGATGACATTGGGAAGGCAGAATTTTCATCTTTTTATCTCAGCACCTGATCCAAATCTCAAAGGATGGAGAGTCCTCCACTCAGTCCTTTACCTTGAAAGTTTCTATAGATTTTAATTTTTAGATTATATTAACTATTATGATACCATTGAGTAGCAATATTTAAAAACAGTGTGGAGTAATTCTTCTCCTCCCCCTCATGGGCATCTTTGCATACCCTTGATCATTTTCATGACTGGCTACTTTTGCAATCTACCTGTTCATTTTTTTTCCTAAAGCTCAATTTACACATTTCATTTTCAAGTGCAAGCACAGGCAGTTTTGTTGCTGCAGCTGCTTCTCGCAGGGCCTCCTCAGTGCATGTGTAATGTTTTCATGGCTGCTGAAATTTCCATTTAAGATACGTGTAAGGCTTGCAGCTAGCTCTCTCTTCATCAGCAGCCGCCTGGCAGACAGAAGTCTACACTGACATGACATGCAGATTTCTTATTTTGATCACACTTTATAGATTCCTGTCTGTAATTGTGTGATTTATTACATGTTTATTAGGGTTTAAAGTTGGCGAAGTACATTCACATGTGTTTTACACTTTGACCTCAAAGTCAACAGGACAGCTAATAAATTGTAGAGGCCTTTGAACCTCCCTCAGTTCCACAGCTTTCTACACCATGCCTTAATCAAAGGCTCAAGTTTATTTAAGAATGTCTTAGGATGTCCCCCTTCTTGACCTTCACTGGGTTCTGGCTGATGCTGGCTATTGTTGTCTTAAGCTTTAGAAATGAACACCCACAGCCATTCCTAGCTTATAAGCTCAGCACATGACTATACATGCTGATAAATTTATCTCCTTCCCTAAAGCTCCATCAGTTGTTCCTTAGTGTCTTACATCAGTGTAAGAGAAAAATACTTCTAATTCTCACAGGCATACCTCAACAGGAGAGATTATACATATTATACAAATGAAGTCACATTTACCATATGCACAGTTAATTAACCCATAATAATAATTATCTGAAAGAATGGTATTCCTAAAATAGCAAATACCTCGATATTCCAAGACCATAAAACCCTCAGACACATGTTCCTATACACGGAAACAAAACTGACTGCAATTTTCTTGACAGTAGGTGCCATTCCTCACTCATGTCTATTCCGAGCTCCTAGCATGTGACCCAGACCTCATAAGCCCTTAGTGAATGCTCACTGGTCAAGTAAAGTACCTTTAGAGGTTCACAGAGTGCCTGTCTTTGTTGCTCGTCTATTCTTTGATCCCTTAAGAAGGCTTTTACTTTAAAATAAATCCTTTGATCCCTGTGAGTTCTTTATCTAAATTCCTCAAATTAGAAAAAAATTGCAAAACAAAAAAGAAAAATCTACATAAAATAAAACAACAACAAAAACACATTTTAACAGATTCCTATGCCATGGCAATGTGCCATATGACCTCCAATTTAATACTCTGGTAAGTATTGCATATATTAGATATACAAAGTTTTAAAGGAATTAGTTTTTCAGAACAAAAAGAAGTAGGTCTTGCTATCTATTTACCTTTGGTGCTAACAGGTTTCTACCATGAAAAGAAATACTATCCCTTAGTTCTTCTTTCTCCCTTCAATCTCTTGGTTTCTGAGCATTTAGTGTGGTACATCACATATTATTGAGAAATCACATAAGTCTGGAGAAATATCACAGCATCATCACAAAGATTAAAGATTTTATCTTGATTTTTTCCACCCTGAAATATCTGGAAATGGTATAGCTCTGGTTCCTGATATAGGGGGGTGCTGGAAAAGGCAGTCTGGAGGAGAAGAAGGGAAAGAAAAAGTTTCCAGTGATCACTGAGGCTCAGGACACATTCTTATCCATATATATAGGAAGAACATAGGCTATCAGACTACCTCTCATTCAGTAGGCCGAGTCAGAAAGACACCATGTCGCTGATGAAGTAGACAGATGCCAAAACCTTACCCAGTAAGCCACAGCCTTACACAGAATAATAGAAATGGATTAATTCAAGATGTAAGAGCTAGCTAGAAATATGTCTGAGTCATTAGCCAAACAGTCCTGTAATTAATATAGTTTCTGTGTGATTATTTGGGTCTGGGTAGGTCAGGAAACGCAAGAGTAAGTCTCCGCTTACAAATGGCGCCAGCATGGGGCAACTACATCCACATCAAAACTGAGAGTTGAGAAGGAATTCTAGACACAAAATAACAGACTTAAGTACAGCTTCTTGGAGGACATATTTTTTCAGATAGACTCTGTTTGCTAGCAGTGTGTGTTTGCTAGCAAAGGTGTGGCTCCTTTAAGAGAAAGCTTCCTGATTCAGCATAAGCAGCAAAAACTGTGTGGTTTCTTCAAGGACGGCTTCCTGTTTCAAACTAGCAGAATGAACTCTGGCTCTTTCAGGAGGTCCTGTATTTAAATGGGGTCTGTGAGCAGCATGTTACAAATTGCTTTATGGTGACATAGACCTTCTGCATCCCTGGAACTAGGGTGGTGAGCGTGGATCACGGAGGCAGTGAACATGCCTCCACGATGTTGGGCTAGGCAGAGCAAACAAGCAGGGCCACAGAATTAGTCCTAGACATTCCCACTTAACAAAAGAAAGAGGGCTTCTGGTCAGAAAAGGATTTCGGATGCATAAGAGGACAGATTCAGATATAAAAGACCTCTAAACAAGGCACAGTGTGTTTTTAAAAATGTATGTAGGCTTGGGAGAGAGAAAGAGTATAAACAATTATAAAAATAAATAGTTTTTAAAAATAAAACAGTCTTTAAAGAGACAGAGTACAGACAGTCATAAATTAAAGAAATAAAAAATAAGCCACGTAAAGATGAAATATATACAGAAAGGCTGGATTATATATATTATTGTGTATTCTTTAAATTTTTTGACTGTTAATGAGCTAAGTACAGAGAGACATTTCATTGTAGGGCCTACTCTGCTAAACCAACATATATATTTTAAAGGAACCTTGACTTCAAAATTTGAGTCTAAAGATATCTTACTTTAGAAAAGAGGTCCTGCTATTGTTTCTACAGGAACTGAGACTCTATGGATTCCTTCCAATCTACTGGGTTTGATGGAACAAGACCACCCCCCAGAAAGGTTTCCATGAACCTTAGGAATACTTTGCCCAACAATCAACAGGAAGTAATCTCGAAAACTATGCCCAAATTCCCAAAATAATTATTTATAAATGTTTGTTTTCATTTAAAGAGGAATATGATATAGAAATAAATACATTAGTATATAATTTGGTCTATTGATATAAATTTAAGGTCTACTTATAACACTGTGTATATGTATTTTTCTCCTCTTCTTTAAGATATTATGTTTGTGCAGCTCATTTAAAAATGTAATATATAATTAAAATTAAAGATTAATAGATTGTCATTTATAATAGTCAAACTTATAGTTATGTTATTTAGATTTTTAAAATGTACAGAGATATAGTTCAAATGGTTAGGTATTCTTCAGCCCTTTAAAAATACAGAATATAGCATTTAAAATGTTTTATGAACTTAGACTTTTCTCAACAGTGAAACATGTCTGCTTCTGGTAGCATCAATTACTTCAGAGAGGTTGTTGGGCATTAAAGAAACACATTATGGAACTTGCCTTCAATATGACAAGGCTAGACATTTGGGGAAAAATAACCTGCTTTTGCCTGGGATGCTTGACAGTATGCTGTATTAACTGGACATTCAGAACCCACAGAAAAATGACTGCTGAACTTGCAAAAAGACAGTGAGATAGTCCTTTGGGGCTCCTGTTTTATGAAAGAACTGCCAGACATTATGCAGAACACAGAAGAAAGCAACTGACAAACTTTGTCAATAAAAGGCAGAACAGATCTCCAAATTTCCTGCTTCACTGAAAAGTCTGTCAGATATTATGGGCCTATAGGCTGAAGACAGATGCCCCAATGTTACAGAACTTTGGGTGACTGTCCAGGCAGTGAGATGTTTTGGTTAATTCTAAAGTTTTGGAAGTTGCTTACAATGCACTTACTGTTTATTTAGGTAATATTATAATCTTCTGGAGTAAAAGAATAGATAGTTATAGTTTTCCTTAGTTATGATGAAAGATAAATTAGATACAAAACTTTAGACTCACAAGGATAGCATTGATAAGAGTGTTTTCCTTAACTTGCCAAATGTAAATGAACTAAATGTTGTAACTATAATTCTTGCTTCATAACTATTTTGTACATATAATTTTACTATGCTAAAGGTAAAACCTTCCTTTTTATTTAGACAGAAAAGGGGAGATGACATGGGATTCTCCTCTGTACGCTGTGAATAAGTTTTATTACCATTGGTCAATAAAGAAGTTGTTTTGGTCAATGAGTTGGCAGAGTAAAGCCAGGCAGGAAATCTGAACAGAGGTATAATAGAGAGAGTAGGCAGAGTCAGAGAGACGCCATGTAGCTGCTGAGGAAGACAGATGCCAAAACCTTATCCAATAAGCGACAGCCTCATGGTGATACACAGCGTAAGAAATGTGGGTTAATTCAAGACGTAAGAGCAAGTTGAAATATACCTGAGTCATTGGTCAGTGTTGTAATTAATACAGTGTCTGTGTGATTACTTGTACCTGGACAGCCAGCAAATAAACAAGCAGTCTCTGTTTACAGTAGTTGATATAAGAACAAGTTTTATGTTTATCAGAAAAATGAATGGTTTGAACAAGTTGAAATACTGATTTAATGAAGCTCACTATATTCTCTTCATGAGTACTTGTGTCACTGTGCATTGTGCTGCTGAGAGCCCATCATTGGCAATGATGGATTTATTCTCCAGCTATCAGGATCCCAGATGTCATTCTCCCTTCAAAATTATTTCCACAACCAGAGCTACCTTAGAAAAGGTCATGCCAACTTCTGGATCAGCCTCTATCTAGTGCCTTGGAGCATAAAAGAAAAGATCCTTGCCCTAACAAAGTTTAACTTTGATGCATACAATATCAAACTTCAGAGCCTCCTGTTGGCTGTGCTTTGTTGTTAGTGTATCACAGTCTGTTTCCCCCTGATATATGTATATCCCAAGAACACTCCCCACAGGCTAAGCTATACCTCAGGTCCGCTTGCTGAGTTTCAGGCTAACTTAGTGTAACAGATTTTAATACTGCTGCATGTCTCAAAACTATGCTACCTCTTCCAAAAGCATTTTGCTTTTTGAGATTCCATTTTTTAAGGAAAAATACAAGGAAAAAGTCAAACTTGAGAGCTTCCAAGGGAATAAAGGTATGTACTTAGAATTAAAAACAATACAATGTGACCAACACAGTTCTAGTAATATGAATTCCTTTTCTAACTTAGATTCCAACTTAGAATATTTCCTTCTCTTAGAAATCAAGTGAAGAGTAATATAAACAGCTCCAGGAAGTGGTCGGGTACCATACCAAAGAGAGGAACTAGGACAGAAGTTACCAAAGGGTGCTAAAAAGCCTGTATCTTGGGAACAGAGAAAGACCGTGCTCAAGTGACCTTTGAATAATAATCACATGGACAGAGCCAAAGACCTTTCCATCAATGTAATAACAACCTTGGTGCAAAGAAGGAGACCACAGTGAGAAAAAGGACATCATTAACAAAGAAAATGACTTGCAGCTTTGGAAGAGAAATCTAGATAAGCCAAATGCTGCTGACTATAAGGCTAATCATTTCAAAGCACCTCAGCAAACTAAGTTTATATAAAAACTCCTCTTATATGGTTATTATTGTTACATATTATTATGTTCTAGTCAAATGCTCACACCTAATATTGCATGTGATGAGTTTGCAATATTTATGTTACAAGGTCCCAAGCCAATAAACAATTCCCAATATCTATTAAAAAAGACAATTGAACTAAAGTAGATTCTTAAATCACTAATAAGGTTAGAATTTTCCTGATCAGAATTAAACAGAAATGTGAAGCAGAATTTTTTACAGGTAGGTGTGAAACAAAATTTCAAGGGTGGTGTTGCTACGTAATGCTTTTATGTCTTTGTATAGTGAATTAATTTTAACAGAGACTCTAGAGTAGTAAAGTTTGCATCCTGTAAGTCTGTTTTGTGGAGAAGTCTTTGATTTATAAAATCTGCCAGACTGGAAATCAGGATCCAACACCATATGTGAGCCAGCATGATTCAGGAAAGATATAAACTAGAAGTTGTTGATAGAAATGAACCCGTATGCTTCTGCTTCTGAGTTAGTACCTTAGCTAGAGAGCTCATCTGTGAATCTCATTATCTCCTTCATAAATCTCATGCAAAATGAGATGGTGTAAGAGAGGAGAACCACTTCAAAATGGTTCTAAGTGTTCAATGAAATTATGTGAATTAAGTGTACACAATGTATCCATTACTTCCTAATGAATTCTCTCCCTTCTGTTCTTTCTGATTTCAAGCTTGATCACAGCTCTATGATTACATCTAAAAGGCATTAATTTTTTTTTCCTTGTGACCTTCACTAAGGAATAAGTTTTCTAAAGAAAAAAGGTAACTTTAGAGCATTGGAGAAAGGTGGTCTTTGCTGAGATAACAAGCTCCTCACAGGACCTAGATCATGTCCGTCATCATGTCCTCAAAACCAGATACAGATTACACACAGCAGATAGATGCTTTCCTTTGTTTTTTGACATTTTTTAAAGGAGAAAACCATACAAGAAGATGGGCTTTGAGAAGTGGGATTTGATGGATTAAATCCCGGTAAGACTGAGTCCTTCCCTTTTCAACTACATGAACTTGGGCAAGCTACTTAAATTCCAGAGCTCAACTTTAGCGTGCCTAGGACGGTTGTTGATCTCCCAGGGTGTTTCTAAAATGGTTCAATAGAGGCCAGACCCACACTAATGTGGACAGCACCATTCCAAGGGCTGGGGTTCTGGACTGGAGAAGACAGGAGAAAGGGAACTGATCACCAGCATTTATGTCTCCCTGCTTCTTCACTATGAATACAGTGTGACCAGATGCCTCCATTCCTTAAGTTATTTTGTCATTTACCTTGTTACAATAACATGCAAAGTAGATAATGTGAGCATATAATAAACATTAATAGTCATGGAGATACCAGGGAGTGATGATGTACAAAAAAAATTTAAAAAGGAAAGTACTTTATTTCATAGACCTTTCAAACATTTTTCTAATTTTTATAACCAGATAATTAAAAACTATTCATCAAATGAAAATTTTAAGTAACATTTCAAAATAAACTTGGAATCACTGCTGCAATTTAAACACTGTATACGTAGAAATAAACTTAATTTATGAGTTTTACTTGAAGAATCCCACTGTGTCATGACTGAGAAGGAGGCAAGTGCAGGCAGGCGGGGCTCCAACCTGGCCCCTGGGCACCTGGATATGAGCTAAGAATGATAACCCATTAAAACACCTTTCGGACATATTAGAGCCGTACCCTCATCTAAAAAAAAAAAAAAAAGGAAAAAAAAAGGACTGGTGTTTCTGTTATGAAAGCTCCATCTAGAGTTAGTTAGTCATAAAAATAGTTTAAATGTTTCACCTATGGAAGTTATTTTAGAACATTAAAATCAAACACCATTAATGTACTGAGATTTATTGACCAGAAGGCTACAGTTCCATAAAGGAGATTTACTAAGGCATTCAAGACTGAGGACCAGGTTAAGACATGGAAGCAACCAATTATTTTACGGGACTTAAAACTGCCGAGCATAAGTTAGAGTAGTTGCCAGAAAAACCTTAAAAACAATGTTGAGACTTTATTTCTAAATATGCTCCTCAGAGGCCTACAATAATTGAAGAAAAACTATTTATTTCAAAATTCCATGTGTGATTTTGATGATTGAAGTTCATGGACATAGAATAATCTGAAATTGCATAATTCAAAGACCATTAGCTTCATAAGAAACACTAAATATTATTAACAAGTTGGCAAGAGGCCTGTAGAGATGGTTCAGACCTTAAAAGCTAGGCTAACAACCGGAATGATAAAAATTTGTCAGGAACACATAGATCAAGAAGCAGAAAAACTTACATAACCAACTTGCAACCAGATTTCGTATTATATTTTTGAAAACAAAATTTAAATGTGTGGCCCACATCTTCAAAATATGGGTGTTTCGATACAATTGCCAAACGATGTTCAAAAATTATTGGGTAAAATAAGTATTGTGTTTTCTTTTGACAAGGAAATACTATTTGGGGTAAGAACTGCCTTTCATTCCATAGGTAATCGCTACCCCACAAGTGGCATTAGAATCTCCAGGCAGCCAAGCCTCTTGCTGACATTGACGAACACATTATCTGTCGTCACCTAACGTCCATCTACATTCACAGCACAGACAACTCATTTCTGAGCTCACCCTAAACTAGGTGAACTTTATTGTCATTGACAGAAATTATTTTTTCCATAATGGGTAATTTAATAATCCTTCAATTATCTGTTCTACATACTGCCTGTGACCTAAATTTTAATTTCAAACCCATTTACTTCTTGATTTAGCAAATTCCTTGGTTGTTTCTCTGAATCCTGCAAAAGATTTTAACCTCAAAAGGAGACCAAGAAAAAAATACAGAGGGATTTTATACAAGTCAAATAATTAAATACATCATAAAGTAAAAATTATTTAGAGACTTAATGGTGTTTATATTTAATATTCTATTTAATCCCGCCAGTTATTGGCAATAACCAATTGCATTGTAAATAAGTTGTGGGCCTTTATTTAAAATACAAAGTACTGTGCTATTTTGCCCCGTTAATTTCTAAAATATCATAGGAATTAAGCGAAACAAAATGAGTGAAGAGAGTCATGTCTCTTTCCTATTATTTGCATGTAAATTTGTGATGTGTTTTATTATATCATAATATGGACTTAGAGGATTAAAGGGAACTGACTGTTCTAACAGTCCTAGAGGATTATTGGAAATAGTTTATGGGATTCTCTAAATACTTCATCTTTAGACATACATTCATTTTGTTTAGCTATTAAACAATTTAAGAATGAGCCAGAGATAATGACATACATATATGATTCTAGAATTCAGGAGACTGGATCAGGAAGATCCTGAATTCGGAGCTATGCTGGGCTACACAGTGAATTTCTTTCCTTTTTTTTTTTTTTTTTTTTTTTTTGGAGGGAGGGAGAGGTTGGTTTTTCAAGACAGAGTTTTTCTGTAGCTTTGGAGCCTGTCCTGGAACTAGCTCTTGTAGACCAGCTATCCCCAAACTCAAAGAGTTCCACCTGCCTCTGCCTCCTGAGTGCTGGGATTAAAGGCGTGCACCACCACCTCCAGGCTACACAGTGAATTTCTATCTCTCAAAAAAAGGAAAATATCTTCTGCAACTTCTGATGTGGCTTGTGTGTCCCTCCCATGCAGACCTGGGACCCCTCATGAAGAGGCAGCCAAGAAGACACGAGCACTCACCGTGATGGATGAAAACCCCAAGGAAAGAATCCAAACTGAGAACAAACACCCTATTAATGTGAAGGTAGCGGAACAGGTGGTTCCGTGGTGCAGGTAAGAGGCACACATCTCGTAGCAAACCACCGAAAGCCTGCTGTGAATAACAGAATTTTCGGGTGAAGCAGATCAGATTCTAACTCAACAGCAGCCAATCAGTGAAACAGACACACGTGAACTCTTGAACGTGGCACGTGAGGAAAGATACGGATGTGTTCCAGGAGCACACGGGAGGTGTCTACAGAAAAACGAGCCTGCTACTTTACTCCGGAATTTAGACAATGAATAGATTCTCTATAGAAAGCAGAAATTTGTTTCATGTTCTGACTATCAATGTACAGTTTCCTCTGTTCCTTCATTCTCCTTCGCTAATCCTTTGTTCTCCAGTTGAAAGGAGTTAAATGACCAGTGTGTGCTTCAGCAAAGTTATATGTAATCTTTAATCATTTAATATTAATATTTAAAAGAGATTATAGTGAATGATCTACCACAGTTGTATTGTTATAAACGCAAAAACATAGGATTGGGACTGAATACAGATTTTCTCAGCTGTATCAATCCTTATATAAAGCAATTGGTGTGTGTGCACAATATTGTGCTGCCAAGCAAACAAAAAACCAGACTCTTGGTTGATGTCAAATGGAGATGGTATGGTGGGGACATACTAGCTCTGTGGAAAGAGCCCCCTTTCTCCATCATTGGTATTCTCACTCAAGCCATAGCTTTACATTCCAGTAAACTATTTTGCTCTTGTTCTTTTTTATTATTATTTTAAAAAAACTATCTTTCCTCATTTTACATATCAATCCCTGTTCCCACTCCCTCCCCTCCTCCTGTGCCCTCCACCTTCCCCCACCCCACCTCCCATCCACTCCTCAGAGAGAGTTTCCCATGGGGAGTCAACAAAGTCTAGTTCATCACTTTGAGGCAGGACCAAGGCCCTCCCTACTATATCTAGGCTGAGCAAGGTATCCTTCCAAAGAGAGCGGGTTCCAAAAAGGCAGTACAAGCAGTAGGGATAAATCCTGGTCTCACTGCCAGTGGCCCCACAGTCTGCACCAGCTATGTAACTGTCACTCACATTCAGAGGACATCCTATGCTGGTTCCCTCGCTGTCAGGCCTTATTTGGTGGGCTCCCATTAGATCAGGTAAGCTGTTTTAGTGGGAATCCCCATCGTAATCTCAACAACATAAAAATCCTTGCATATCCTGATCAGTTGGAGAATCTGAATATTTTTTATTTATCTTTGTAAAACCAGCCATGATTTGATGACTTGGTTGTACGTCACTGTCACATAATGGGCAATCTGTCTTAAGTGGGGTAAATTACTATTGAGGAAAAAGAAATAAAACCATAATAATCTTCTGTTACTTTTCTGTATGGTATGATTTAAACACCATGACCAAGACTGCTTATAAAAGAAGGCCTTTTATTTTATATTTATGGTTCCAGAGGGTAAGTCAATGGCCATCATTGCAGGAAACAAGGCAACACAGGCAGGTGTGGCCCTGGAGCAGTAGCTGAATGCTCACATTGTGAGACACCACCATGAGACAATGAGAGCTAACTGTGAATGGCATGGACTTTTGAAACCTCAAAGTCTCCTCCCACAGGGCCAAACCTCCAACTGGAAACTAGTATATGATGAGCCTATGGGGGCTATTATCATTCAAACTACCACATTTTTTCCTTCAAGTCCACCACCTTGTTGCGAAAATAAATTTCTTGTTTAAAGTGTAAAGGAAAACAAAAACAAAATTTAAAAGGATTTATTTTCAAGTCGAGAAAATCTGTATCCAGTCCCTATCCTATGTTTTTGCGTTTATGACAATAAGACTATGGTAGATCATTCACTGTAATCTCCTTTAATTATTAATATTAACTGATTAAAGATTACATATAACTTTGCTGGAGCACACACTGGTCATTTAACTCTTCTCAACTGGAGAACCTACACAGTAACTTCTTTAAATGATCTCATCTCAAATAAATCTTAAACTTCCAAAATGAATTTTTGTAAGTTTAGTAACTGACTCTTCAAAATTCAGTCAAACTATTGCCAAAAATGTAAATAAAATGTATATTTAAGATCCCACTAAAATGACTGGTTAGAACAGGTCTAATATGAACTATAAATTTGGTTTGTGTCCTGCTTACATCCCTAAGAGATTAAAGGCATGTGTCATAGGAAATAAAACATTAGTAATAAAAAGACACATGACCAAAATACCAATTCATGGACTTCTTTCTATAAAGAATTCAGCTAGGGGCTGGAGAGATGGCTCAGAGGTTAAGAGCACTGGCTGCTCTTCCAGAGGTCCTGAGTTCAATTCCCAGCAACCACATGGTGGCTCACAACCATCTGTACTGAGATCTGGCACCCTCTTCTGGCGTGCAGGCATACATCAAGGCAGAATGTTGTATACATAATAAATAAATAAATCTAAAAAAAAAAAGAATTCAGCTATTCCTATAAGGAATTCAGGTATTCTCCTCAGTGATGAAAAATTATTTTAATTATTTCATTAACCTGAAATCAATTAATAGGGAACATTTTCTCTCTGCAAGAAGAGAAGCTCCCGGTTCGTTGAGACTGTCAGCTGATTGGTGCTTTGAGAATTATCTGTGTTTCCCAACTCTGTACCTCCAGTAAACACAGATGAGCCAGGATTGGGTTGCATTTGGTGAAAGGCACAAGTAAAATTGCACTCAAACTATAGACAGAGTAATCGAGTGGGATTATTATTAAAAAATGAAAATGCCAACATTTCAATTAGAAGTGTTGGAGGAGGCTGCTCTTTCTTTCCCGGATGCTTAGACCAGAAATAATCACTCAGAAACTATATTATTTGCTATACTATTTGGCCAATAGCTTAAGCATATTGCTAGCTAACCCTTATATCCTAAACTAACCAATCTCCATTAATCTGTACATCAACACGAGGTTGTAGCTTACCCGCAAAGTTTCAGCGGCCTCCAATGGAGGCATCTGTCCCCCTGTGGCAGCTACCTGGCTTCTCATTGGCTCTGCCTTCTTTCTCCCAGCATTCAGTTTAGTTTTCCCGCCTAGCTCTATTCTGCCAAGCCACTGGCCGAAATAGCTTTATTCATTAACCAATAGAAGCAACACATATACAGAAGGACTTCCCACACCATAGAGGTTTGGAGGACTGAGTATCTTCCAACCTTTATTTAGGAACAAGCCCTCAGAAGCTGAGATAATTCCCTGAAATCCCCACATCTCTATAAAGCACAATGTTTCCATATAGCACTTGCTGTTTTTCTCAGTACCTATTAAGTTTCCCATTTTTTTAAAGTTTTAATTTATTTTTATTTTTAGCTTATATTTTTATGCAGAGGTGTTTTGCATGTGTGTATGTATGTGCTCTCAGTGTCTGATCTGGAGCTGGAGTTTCAAATAGCTTTGAGCCACCTTGTAGGAGATGGGAGTAACACCTGAGTCCTCTGGAAGAACAGCAAATGATTTTAACCACTGAGCAACCTTTCCAGCCCTCAATTTTCTTTTTTCAAACAATTTTAGAGCTCTGTTTATATCTTCATCAGCATATATCTCATAGCTTTACAAGGCAGGTCATTCAAATTCAGGGTTTCGTTTCGGTTTTGCCCTTGAATGGAGGTGGAGGACTCTGTCTGTACTGGGGAGTTCTGAATGTCAACTTGATACAAGCTAGAGTCATAAGAGAGTGAGGAAATGCCTCCGTGAGATCCAGCTATAAGGCATTACCTCAATTACTCATAAATGAGGGAGGGCCTGGCCCATGGTGGGTGATGCTATCCCTAGCCTGGTGGTCCTGTGTTCTTTAAGTACACAGGCTGAGTAAGCCATGGGAAACAAGCCAGTAAGCAGCACCCCTCCATGGCCTCTGCATCAGCTCTTGCCTCCAGGATCCTGCCCTGTTTGAGTTCCTATTCTGACTTCCTTCAGTGATTAACAGTAATGCTAAAGTGTAAGCCAAACAAACCCTTTCCTCCCCATAGAAACCTTATGAGACTGTCTTTCTGTAACTCAATCTCTTCAACCAAATGGCAAAAGACTTGTACAATATGATACAGATGATGAAGACAATTAGTAGGAACAACTATCTCAGCAGTCATTGGATGGCAGTTTGGAGAGTCAATTACCAAATTTACAAAAACACCTTTTGAAAATTTAAAATGTATTTTAAGAAGATGAGATAACACTTCCTGCCTCCAGGTCCCTGCCTTGGGTTCCTTTCCTGACTTCCATTTGTGACACAGTTTTGTCATTTCCTTCTCCAGCTGCTTTGGTCATGGTGTTTTATCACAGTAATAGAAACCATACGTAAGATACTGAATTCAAATTCCTAAAATGCACATGGTTGCTAGTGCTTGCATTCCCATCACTGGGGTAAAGGCAAGCAGAGCCCAAGAGTTCACTGGCCAGACACTGTAGCCAAAATAACAAGTTTCTGGTTAATTGAGAGACCCTGCCACAAGGTAATGAGACATCATACCTCTGTCTTCACATGTGTGAGCGTGTTCTTTCTCCTACTCACCTTCATGCACTAAAGAAGGAGTGATTGGAGGGAGGGGGAGGGAAGGAAAAAGGGAGGGAGGGAGAGAGAAAGGAAGAAAGGGAGGAAGGGAGACAAAGACAGGGAACACAATATTTTTAAATATGATCCACTAGGGTACCTTTAAGATTACCCATATGAAGAAATTATCTATTGATCTTACTTGCCTGACAGTCTATCTCCTACCTAGAAGATTCCATTCTTTATCATGGAATTTTATTCTATGTGGATGAGGAGTGGTGGGCTCTGCCTGTCCCTTGATCACTGTACTAGACATGCCAAGCCCAAGAGTGAGTCAATGAAGACCTTCTTTGGTTAAATCATCATTTAGCTACTTAACTCGTACCACAACGTTAATAGTAGGAACAACCTGGGGGAAAAAAATGCATTGTGTACTCGGTACAATCTCATTTGATTTCATTTAATTAGCATAAAAGACAAGTATGATTCCTACCTACATTTTACAGATAAAGACGTAGAAGCACACACTGGCTAAAAGTTGATAAGCAGGATGTGGATCCATGGCATCAAGGCCACAGGCACTGTGCTCTTGAACACTAGAAATACCTGATCCAGTTTTTCCAGGATACAGATACAAACATGGCTCACAAATGATCTACTGAAACCAGGCCAGGACCGCTCCACCTTGTCTCTAAGCAAAGTCTAAAATCTAACAGATCCCAATATCAAAGAAAATTTGGAATCTATTTGTTACAGAGATCTTGTTTAAAGGGCTCTCTCCAGTATTTAAAGAAGTTATTCTGAGATCAAGGAACAGTTCAGAACTGAAAAATGTTTCTCCTAGATGACATGGACTTAAAGAGTGGGTCAGCACTCTTTGGCAATATTAAACCAGTTTTAATTTTAAAAACTAAAGAAAAGTATAAATCTGCACTGGAGAGATGGTTCAGCAATTAAGAGCACCAGCTGTTCTTCTAGAGGTCCTGAGTTCAATTCCCAGCAACCACATGGTGGCTCACAGCTATCTATGGTTGGATCTAATGCCCTCTTCTGGCATGCAGACATAAATGCTGATAGAGCACTCATAAACCCAAAATAAATAAGTAAATCTTAAAAAAGATTGTATTAATCATGATCAAAACTTTAGGGTCTTAAATGTATTTAGTGACATTAGGAAAATTCCTTCATGAGATAAAACTATGCAAATCGACTCATAATACTTAGATATTGACATTTGCTAAATGCAAGAATTGCAAAAACAAAATTCCATGACTTTAAGGCTCATCTTCTATGAGAAAGAAAAGATTTACAAATTACAAATATTATGCTCTTTTTGGTGAGTGAAAAACTTGTGAAAGAAGTAGAGCAGATGTTATATATTGAGAACTGGGGAAAGTATCACATTTTAATAAAAATAACATTTAATTGCAAATATATGTTAATATTTTCTGAAAATGGGGAAATTGTGGATAGATATTAGCATGAAATTGCAGGAGCTAGTCTTAACTCTCTAATGACTTTAACATGTTCACTTATCAAAAAGTTTTGAATTGAACTAAAACAACTATCTAAACAGACAACAATTTAGAATGATAACCATGTGTCAACTCACCGTTCAATACAACATTAAGAAAAAGAGACATGAGAGCCCTATGTTGTTCCATCTTCAATATATAGAAATGTGTGTGTATGGTGTGTGTGTGTGTGTGTGTGTATGGTGTACGTGCGTGTGTGTGTGTGGTGTATGCATGTATTCAGACACATTCTACATACATACATCTCTAGAAACTCTTAAGAAAGAATAATTCTTGGGGAAGACTTGCCAGTTTTCAACTAGTTAGAGATAATTGTTTCAAGAATTGTCCACTTTAAATTTTGTATCCTAGGTTATTATAATTATTTTTGCCCTTCTTGTTGTGGGAGGAAGGGTTGTGAATCAGCATGTTAATCTGGGCAATTAGTATGTTTTCAGAGATCTAAGCTAATTTGCATATAAATTTAGGTGAAATTGTAATTATGCAAATATGAAGCAAGGAAAAATTGTAATGCATATGAATCAAAAATAATGCATAAATAATTTCTGAATTACTTTGTATTCCATGACATCACACCTCTTAATTGGCATGGAGAATAGGTTGACTGTACTTGAGTGTGAAATATATTTAAATATTATTAACTCCAACCCCATTAAAGCAGGGTTGGCAGAGATTCCACTGTGGTATGTGGGACTATCCTTGACCTTGGTACAGAACAGAAGAGGTTCAATAAGGATCCACAGTGTTGACAGGTGCGAAAAAGTATCTCAGCCTAGAATGGCTTGTGCTTAAGGACCAGATAAAGATAAAGCTTCAGAGAGCAAAACAGCCTCATCCCGTGTGTGGAGCTCGATAAGCTAAATAATTACAAGATAGAAAACCAAGCAAGATAAATCTGATAATTTTTTTAAACCAATGAGAATAGAGTTACTTAATAGAGAAAATGAAATCAGAGAAAGGGTCCTTTCCCAAACTATTACTAAAATGTTTATGGAAATATCTAAATTGATAAGATAGTGAGTCTGGAAACCAATTAACATTGACAAAATGATCTTCTGGAATCCAATCAGTACTTCTGGGAACAAGTGATAGGCCTGATTCAGCGGCCTGGAGCTGGTGACCAAAGCCCGTGTGCTGATTTCAACAGCTCCTCTTCACCCTTGAAGTTCTCCCAGCCAGGAGGACATGTACTGAGGAGCTGCTCGCTGGGCACTTAGCCCTGCGAGCTAAGTCAGTTGCCTGAAATCAGCCGCTCCCCCCACTTCCGATCTGCACCCGGATAGACAGTGACATTTCTAAAGAAAGAGGACCGCTGATGATTGCCATGGGGGTGTCTGACCTGGGGATTTAGGAATCCCCAAACTGAGCCAAGGGAGCAAGAATCACCATGGTCCATGAAAAATATTTCCAAACAAGGAAAGGAAATGACTCTCTATTGACCATGGTGGGATGAGAGGGCCTGAAAGATATTTTGTGAAGAAATGTAAGACAATTCCAGAAAACATCACTTTGTATTCCAGGTAATTGATGTTTTCACAAGAGATCTGTAAATGGATCATATTTCTAAAATGAGACTAGACTGAAGTACGCAGTACCAGACTCAAGCCAAATAAAAAATAATGTAGTAACCTAGGCAAACATCACACTTGAGAAGGGAAGGCGGAAAGGCATTGTTGAAAAGTTGAGTGGCAGTACAGAGGTAAAACTAAATTTAGAACAAAAAGAAGAAAAAGAAAACATAAAACTTAGAAAAGAAAAAGTAAAATATGGGCTTACTGCCACTGCCACCACTGAAGGAGCAAGAGGTCACTGAAATGATCATGAAGACAGAAACAGACACCAGAACCAGAAAGCTTGGAACTGGGGAATGTACACAGGTCACAGGCAAAACAAAAGAATAAAAATAAAATTCTGACAAGCTGGACACATACTTGGGATTTTTCATCATAATGATAAAAAATATTATAAAAACCTAGACAGAGCAAAAAGTAAACTTTCCTTGGAAAGAAAGAAGACTGGGGTTCTGACAAACTTTGACACAGTAAAATTGTCTACACTGAGCCTTTTAAGGAACACTGACTCATGACGTCACAGATGCAAGGATACCAAATCCTCTTCCGTGAAGAAATAAAAACTTGTTCAGTAATGAACACAAGAACGACAGTGTGTAGTTGAGGGTGCTGAACCTGCTTCCTGAAGTAAGCTATGAATGCTATAACATACAGTAACCTAAAAATGTTATCATTAGGTGGGATAAAGATTGAGACTGGCAAGCAGAAATAGTTTTGTAACTGAGCAAATAAAATGTAGAAAATTAATTTGAAGTGACTAGCATTAGAGCTTGGATGCTGGGGTCATTCTCTTGGGAGATGGTGAAGCCTTCAGGGAATTGTTCTAAAAGAAAGCCCTTAGGTCACTGGTGTTGTAGCTTTGGGAGTGACTGGGGAATGGGGCGGCACCCTTTCATTTTTTGTCTTTTTTTTCCCTGGCCATTATATGAGCACTTTGTTCTAATGCTACCCAACAATGCCAAATGCCAGCTCCAATAAGAGTCCAAAGCAATGGGTCCTCCCTATCACATCTAAACCTGTGGGGCAAAATGACCCTTTTCTCTTCATAATTTAATTATCTCAGGCATTTTGTTACAGTCATAGAAAGATGGCCATATTTATTTTATTATTTTAAAAAAATTGATATACACAATGTGTATGTGTATTAGAATATTCCCTGCATGAAAGATTACACAAACATAAATACTGGAATTTTTTTTTTGCTTTGTTTTGTGTTTGGGATGGCTTCTCCAGTAGTCCAGAGTAGCCTTGAGTGTACTCTGTACAGGAGGATGACCTTGAACTCCTGGTCCTCCTTCTTCCACCCAATGCTAGAATTATTACAGGTATGAGTTATCACAGTTGGTGAATGTAGTACAGGAGAACAAACCCAGGGTTTCATACATGCTAGGCAAGTACTCTATCAAGTGAGCTACATTCCCCAGCCCTCAGTACAGTTTATGAAGTTAACAGTTAATGCCAAAGCAAGGTCTTCTCAGTCTTCCTAAGGCGCAAGGCACGGTGCTAAAGAGACACCTCTGTGGGTCTCCTCCCAACTCCCATTAGTGACCTTAAGTCAGCAGGAGCTACAAGAGCTATGGTTTTTGCTTGTTTTTTTTTTTTTCTTCCTCCTCCATCCCCAACCCCACCTGCTCTACTCAAGAGCTTGACATTGGCTATATTCAAAAAAAAACCTAACAAACCAAAAACACAAGACTGCTTAACAGGGAAGGAATTCTGTTCTGTCCAGTTATGGAATAGCCTACCTTGTCTAAATCACAAGTGGGAGACTCATAGAGACCAAAAGCTACTTAGTGATAATACTGTAGACTACTGATAAGCAGAATCTATGTGACTCTGCTCATGACAGGATCATCACTGGGGTCCTCAATCTTAACACATACAGATTAAGAAACTCTGAGAAGGGAAGCTAAGGGGAGGGAAAGAAGGGGATTAGATGACATAACTCTTTACATATAAATATAATTCAAAGGAATCTGTTTAAGGTTCTTGAGGGAATGAGCACAGCCCTTTTACTGTGACACTGACTATAATTCCACATGCCTGGTGACAATAGCAAATTAAGCTGCTGGTGTATAAACAATAGACAGAAAAAGAAAGACTAGGAGAGAAAAAGAAGGCCAGTTCCCTGTCCCTGGGAACTAATGGCCGCAGAGTCCACCAGACTGCTGAGAAGCGTGCCAGCCTGCGTGCGCAGCTTTGAGTTTGCAAAGAGCTTTCTTGTCTTCCTCATAATAGCTCATGGCATATTTTGTTCGTAAATGAGGAAATGGAAATTCAGAGAGATAGGTGTTTTTCAAGATTTCTTAGCTACTTATCAGCAAAGATTCAGGCACTTAGGTGGCATCTTTGTTGTCCCGATATAATAGACATAGTTTCTAATTTCCCACATAAGACGTGGTATGGATAGATAAATAGTGTTTAATTCAACTAAAGTTCAAAAAGTGACTGCAAAGACAATATGCCATTCTTTCTCGTGCTTGGGTATGTGTGCATGGACATACACATGTTTGCAAGTTTGTGAGGGTGTACACACACGTGTGTGCACATGCCTTTGGAAGCCCAAAGTTGATGTGGGGTGTCTTACTTGATCTCTCTACACCTTCTTTACTGAGGCAGGTTCTCTGGCTGAACCCAGAGCTGCCTGATTTGGCTAGTCTAACTAGCCCACCCTCAAGGATCCCCCGTCTTTGTCTCCCATGTACTAGAATTACAAAGGGGCCACCCTGCACCTGCCTGACTTTTATGTGGATCCTGGAATCTGAACTCCGGTCCTCACGCTTGCGGTCCAATCACTTTATTCAACAAGCTGTCTCCCCCAGCCCACAATATACTAATTTATGTCTGACTCCAAGGAGTTGTGTGGCTCCATGTCATTCATTCCATGTGATCACACACGCTCCTTCATGGCTCAGAACTATGCACTCAAGTCTCTGGGTGCAGTGAGTTTCCACCACACTTACGAACCCTGAAGTGTTTATGACAAAGAGGAGACTGTTTACTTAGCTATCACAAGCAAGTATTGCCTCAGTAGGAGAGACAGACGAGCGAATGCGACAAGGACACTGTGTTTTCGGAGCTGCATCTGTTCGCAGTTCCTCCGCGAGGGCTTTATTAGCGTTTACTACAGCAGGAGACAGCCAAGTACTGCAACTCCACCGACAATTTACTTAGACCAGAGACAGGTTGCCAGGATTTTTTTCTCTGGTCAGTTTCAACAAATGTTCATAAACACGCTCAGAGAGGCCAACAGTAGGCAGATTTCAAACGTTGGGGGTGGGGGGAATCACATAGTTCATAGTGAAAACAAGAAAGCTAATTAACCGAAGATGTTACTGTTCTTCATACAAATCATAGATATTGTGGAAGTTGAAAAGAAATCAAATGATGTGTTATTTGGCTCATCTCCCCAATTTAAAAAAAAAAAAATGAGAAACCATGAATAAAAAAGCAACTCGCCACAAGCCCACAATCACTTCTGGTTTAGTTAGAGCAGCTGTAAGGGCTGCTGTCTGTAGGGCACAGTGGTGCCAGTCTATAAACAGAGAAGCTAGGCTTTCTTCACTAGTAGATAGCCAGGTACTGTAATGCATGCATCTAATCTCAGAACTTGGGAAGGTGTGAGTGAGAGGATGGTCGGGGCCAACCTGGGCTACATAACAAGTCCCAGACTATCCTGGGCCAAATAGCAATATTCTATCTCAAAGTAGTTAATAAATAAAGTGTGCATTATTGCTGAAATGTAAAGGTAGAGACATTTCACATTTTTTCCTATGTTTCTTGAAATAAGAGATTTGGCAGCAGTAGACAGGCTTTCTCCCATAGCCACTGTGGACTGCAGATGGTGCTGGCTCCTGCTGACTGAGTTCTTTGGCAGCCTTTCATGCTTGACCCCTGTGATATTAATTCTGTGGTCCCTACCTCACAGCTTGTCCAGTGCAAGATAAATGTTAGAAAAACGAATGTAAAGTGTAATTAATTGTATAGAAAGACGCTATGTCCTAAACACAGTGACGCTCTATTATGCCACAAACATGAAAAATGGGAGCTCTGAACAGATGCAATATGATAGGATTCCTGTATGTATTTTAGTAAAACTGAATTCTTATAAATATTGAGTATGTTAAAAACAATTAGAGAGTTTTCTCTCTGACAGTGGAATCTAACTGCTTCCCTTCAAATTACTGTAATGATTGACTAAATTCAATTATTATATCTTTTTATCTGATGAACTGACATTTATGAATACAAGCTGTTGATACTCACTAAATGTGGTGAATTTGGCATTCCTAGCACTCCTGGCGGCCCACCTTCCACTTCCCAAAGATATTTGATCACAATTGTGTTCTCCTTTTGTGGATGATTACTTCTATTTCATCTTATTTACGAATGCAAAACCAAAGATTAACCATCTTTACACCTGCTGAAGGGAATTATTACAGACCTCCCAGAATCTGTCGAAAGTAAACACACTCCCCAGCCTTTAAATCCTGTTCCCATAGACCAACGAACACACAACTCAGGGATAGAGTCATTCGATTTGTACCCAATTTTCATTCTAAAACAGAAAATCATAGTCAAGTTAACCAATTGGGAACTAAGAATAGCAACTTTACATTAATTTTTGAGCAAGTAACTTCATTATTCTTTTAAGATTGAGTGTTTTTATTTTATTATTTATTATTGGTATTTTTACAATGCTTTAGCTGCTAAGCCATCTCAGATCCATTCTAGGGACCAAACTCTAAAACTTCCTTGTGTGCCAATTATTTTCCAGATAGTGTGCTAATAGTATTGGTAAAGTCATACTAAATACCCCTGGTTCGATTAATCAAACTTCAACTTCCTCAAAAAAATTGACTTTATTCTCCAAGCTGTTGTGCATATGTACCTTTATTTAAAACTTTAAAAAAAATAGCTGGTATGTACTGTGACGTTTTCTACTTTCTATGAACTGACAGTGTCTAGGATGGCAGGCATGCCTGGGAGTTTGTTTCCAGATTAGATGAATTAGCTGGAGTGGGAAGACCCATTTTAACAGGTGAGCACGGGCTGAGCATGAACATTGCCTGTATTTTGCTTCCCAGCTGCTGACATATGCAACCAGCTTTCTCTAACATTCACCATGAGTTGCCCTCCCTGTGATAATGCACTCTAGCGTGGGGAGACAAAACAAACTTCCCTTAGGTTGCTTTTGTCGGGTGTTTGTCCCAGCTGTGCCACAGTAACTAAAATCTGTGCTACGTCCCTGACTAGTCCCCAGATATACAACATGCACAAAACAGGCACATTCCTACCAGACCCAAGACAAATATGTTCTTTTTGATTCCCAGTCTCACTTGGCTTTCTTCAGGCCATCCCTGTCACCACTGTCACCCGTCCACACCCACCCACACACCTCTGCTGTGGCCACACTAATGCTGATCTAGACAGTCCTCTGTTCAAACTCCCTAACCCCCATGAGTCATTAGAGAGACACACATGCCCACCCTTTGGGGAGCTGATTTTGCCCTATCTTTTCCTTGAACAAGGAAGATTTGGCAGGTCACCCCAGCTTAAAGACAGTTCAATTTTTTTTCTTTTACAGCCTTCGAATTTTGAAAGTTTCTTTCTTGAGAAATACAGAGTACAATGAAATTCTGGACAGCATGAACAAGATATCACTCCAGTCAGCCACAGTTCAGGGCAATGAGCAACCAGTTCTCTACAGAAAACCATGCTGCTAACCTGCGTTGCTTGGTGGAGTGTATGAAATCATTATCAGTTTATGTAGGGTATTTACAGTTTTCCTTGAGTGTATTGATACGTGGCTCTATGGTACATCCAGGATATGTCAAGATGCAGCCCCATCACACACTAATCATCTCTATGTTGTACCTCTGTGTACAAGGAACTGCCTGGTGCCCCTTTAAGTCTGTCCCCAACTTTCATCTACTTAATACTGTGAGAAATGGAATTTTATTTCTCCCAACACAAAGCAAGTCAGATTCAACATTCTGTTTGGAGCACATGTTAAAATGGACCTGGATAAGAGAGTCTACAATGGACAGATGCCATGGGGGGAAGATGTAAGCGTTGTACAGCGAAATTAGAAGAAATTAGTAGAGACAAAGAGCTTACTATGGAAAGATCTTGCTAACACCACAGAAAGATTAAATCTGTTATATAATTATTGTACCTGTTATATAATTAGCTCTGCTCCATCCCTGCTCAATCTGAAAATATGAGAGGGATAAAATATAATGTTTCCTTCACATCTCATCCCCAGTCATCCACAGAATATAAAGAGAAAAGAATACTGGAGTACTTATTGCTTAGTAGAAATCCCACAGCCGTTTCAGTAGGGAAAAAGCCAATGCTTTCATTTAACAGGTAATCAGAACAAATTGAGCCTTACAAGGTACCTTACAAGGTACAAGACAAGTTAACCAGCAGCCTGACAAGTCATGATTACCTCAAATTCATGGAACTATCAGAATTCTGTAACTTCTTCCTCAATTTAAGTAGGATTTAAAGAGTCTATATTAAGAAGTATGTCCTACTCATTCTTTATCCCTCACTCTCAATAACTGTTGGATTTAATTAAATGTCAGAAATACATCTTTGGTTTATTGAGATTTAACTCGAAGACTGATCCAGTGAAGCTAAGCAAAAAGTAAAGCCTTTTTTATTCTGAAAATCCTATAAAATGTTCTCTCCATATATTACATGAAACCCTCCCATCTACACAGTTAAAAGTGAGGCAACCTCGTGTATTAATAATGTTAGGTATACAACAGTTCCCCAAAGAAGAAAAAGGGACAAGGGATAAAAACTCCAGTTCCTGGATACCACCCTTACTGTGTTAGCCAATACCCCTCCCAGGTGTTTCTAATTGCATGTATGTGAAACTCACTGGCAGTTAAAAGGGCCTAAGACTCCCTTCTGATACCCACTACACACTATGTAACTGCATGACCTTGAGCTGTTAATAGATTCAAGCCATCCTTTATTCATCCTATGGTTTATGAAAGGTTAACCATTATTCTGTCTGGGTTTTAATGTCTTCATCTATAAGATGAAGTTATTAGGATGGATGGTTGGGAATCCCCTCAGCCTCTAACTTCATACTGCAACCCACAATGTGATTGCTCCACCTGCCTTTGTCATTTATCACCTTATAGGAAGTAATGAGTGTCCTTTAAATGTCCCACTGAATTAAGTTCAACAAATCTATGTTGAAAAAGCATACGTGACCATGCATAGCAGGAGATCCTATCTCTGAGAACATTATGCATACCTGATGCTTGCTTCTTGTAGTTCAAATTATCAATGATTTTTTTAGTTAGTTCATAAAGGAATGAGTGGGGAAAACTAAATTTGCTTAACCCATTTTGGTCTCAGTTGTCTCAACTAAAATGCTACGTGTGAAAATTTACTTTGTAACCTAGGAATATGGGTAAAGCTTCATCCTGCAGCTAATAATTAAAAACTGAGTTGACAAGGACTTCACTATTGAACCCAGAAGAAAATAGATTGCAAGTCAGTCATCCAGGCTCAAGCACATATTTGTCATCCCTGCTATAAACATAAAAACCCAGGTAGTGACTGTGCTGTATGTGGGTTGAGGTATAGTACATATATGTTTGTGTGTATACGAGTTTATGCACATAAGTGTTCGTGTGTGTTATATACACAGGCATGTAGAAGATGGAGGTCAATGACAAGTGTTTTTCTCAATTGTTTGAGACAGGGTCTCTTACTGAACGTGGACCTCACTGATTCAGCAAGGCGAGCAAGCTAATGAACTCTAAGGATTCTCTTGCCTCCACCTCCTCACAACAAGGATTGTAGATATGGCCATTATGTCCAGCTTTTTCTGTAGGCATTAGGGCTCCAAGCTCAGGATTTCAGGGTTGTGTGGTCAGAACTTTACTAATTGAGCCATCTATGAACCCTTGGAACCTCTGACTTAATCTTTCAAAAAAATATGCCTGTTACAGCTTTGGGGGCTCTCGGGGGCTGATTTGGGATCTGGAAATATTTAAGAGTCCAGTTGATGAGACAAAAAAAAAAACCCAAGTATGTCAAGTATTGCAGAAATAGTATCCCCTTGGTTAGGCAAATAACATAAAGTAAATAAAAAGATAACATAGAGTAGTAAGTGCAAGGGCAAGGGTTGTAGTTTGGTAAGGAAGAGCCTCTTAAGAAAAAAGCATTTGGACAGGGTAGGGGAGGGGTGTGAAGAGAGATAATTAAGACTAAAGGCCTTTGAAAATGCAATATGGGAACCTACTACAGAAGTTTTTTTAAATATATACGTACATATACATTACCTTACAACAGGGGGCAATTCTTTCCCTAGATGCCATTGACTATCAAACAAAAAGCCCAGTACCAAGTATGGGCAACCTCTTTTCAGGTTGTTGATCAGTGGCTCCAATAGATTAGGCCCTGCCTCCCAAACATTATAGGCTATTGACACTGCTCTTGATCACCATCGAGAGTTCTATAGTAGGACCCTATCGATAAAGACACCACCTATCTGAGTCCTCGGACATGTTGAAATCAAGTTGTTACCAATGTGGAAGCTTCCTTCCCATTAGGTAGCTTTCATAGTGCTGGAAGGTTCTATGCATGTTGCCAGGGAAGAAAAGTCACTACCAGTCTTCCGCAGCTGTGAACCCTGTGAACTATGAGAAGGACTGTCCTGCTGGCATGATATTGACTACTGGCGCGAGTACGGGGGGCTTGAATGTTAAGGGAGTAGCCATCGACTTTCTGCTTGGAACTAAAACTCATTCCATGATGTGAATCCCATTAACTGGACTCAAAATTCATGGCTGACTAGGGCATAGGTGTTCTGTCCTAGGGAGAACTTAGTACCATTAGTTACCTAAATAATAATGAACCACTCCCCTGAGCTCTTATCATCCTTATTCCTGTAGACTGGTGCAGCTTTCAACTGTCAACAAAGAAGTCTTTTTGAAGTAAATGGTGGCCAACAATTTGTGAACATGAAGAGATTAAGAGACTGTGAAGTGCTTAGCTTGGAAATGGGACATCTGTATCCTATCCCTTCTCCTTGGGGATTACAGATCAACATGCAAGAAGCGGTGGGAAAATTGTAAGAGCCAGATGGAGAGGATGCCCATAGTATTTGCTGGACCTACAGCTACACACACGAACTCACAATAGATAGACTGCATACACAAGACTTGCAAAGGTCAAGTCAGCTCAACTTTCAGCATGGATGGGAATGGGCCTGATGCAGCTCAATCCTCATCTGAGGAATGATTGACACTGATGGCTGCTGAGAGAGGGAGAGTCTTTTTTCTTCAGAGATGTGAAACCTAGGAAGCTACTGATGCTCCAGTAGATGGCCCCACACTGACGCACAAACATGTAGAACTGAGTGGAAGTTGAGAGAATGAAATTGGGAGGAGGGAAGAGTGGGGGTAGAAGAAGAGCTAGAAGGGAGGGTAATAAGGCTAAATTGGATCCAAATATATTAAATACATGTATGGATATCTTTTAAAACTTTAAGAAGATGCCGCCTGCACTTGGCATAGATTCTGAATGAAAAGAAGCATCCTTCCACAAAAGGACAAGATGGAAGTAGACACCAGCTAAAGTAAACAGTCAGCACCAAGGCCTCGTGAAGTCTGGCATCAGGTGAGGTCAGTACAATATATTCTTTATACTTGAAGCTCCGGTCCAGCTGTCTCTTCCCTTATTCACCTACCCAGAACTTCTGCGCTGCTTAGGTTTTGTCAACTTTACATACGCTAGAGTCACTAACGCAATGGGGATCAAAGAACCTCAACTGAGAAACTGCTTCCATCAGGCTGGCATGTGGGCACGTCTGTAGGGAATTTTTTTTTAAATGAATGATTGGAGAAGAGTGGCCTAGTGTACCATGGGTGGTGCTACCCTAGGCAAGTAGTGCTGGGCTGTATAACACAACAGCCTGTGCAAGGCATAGGGAGCGAGCCCCTAATCAGTGTCCCTCCATGGTCCCTGTTTCAGTTCCTGATTGCGCCAGGTCCCTGCTTTGAGTTCCTGTCATGGCTGCCCTAGATAATGGACTGGAACCCTGGATTGCTTTGGTCATGGTGTTTATCACAGCAACAGAGCCTATCTAGAACATCCTCTCTTTGTAGGCAGCTGAGCAGAGCTGGTTTTCCAGGTTCTATCAAAGCCCCAGTCACTGGGGCTGAACATACTTAGATTTTTTTTAAGTCCCTAAGAAGGTTCTAGTCTACAATCAGAAGTGAACCTAAGCAAAAAATAAGAACTTATAGTATAAACTAACATGAAGCTGAATTTATGGCCCAGAGAGACTTGGGAAGGAGAATTTAATACATATATTGGTGAAAGCTTAAGTACAAAAATTATCCCCAAATATCTATTTTTTTTCTTAAGCTTCAGTATCTTCCTCACACAGCCTTATGAATCTGTGAAACACTTCCCATGTTATTTTATTCCAGTTAATTTCAACTAACATTTGTAGTTTGTATTTGAAGTCTGGAATTGTAATAGATGCTTTAAAAGCCATGTGATAGGCAAGGCATATGCTATACTCCAAGAAAGTTACAACTAGGACTGCAAATGGCTACTGTTTGTCTGGTGATCTTGCTGATCTTCTCAGAGCTATTCCACCTTCATGAAAACACTTCAGATGGCAACTTCATGCAAAACAGAGGTCAATGCTGTAAGAAACCAAGATTACATAACGCGTTTAGGAAACAGTGATGATGGACAGTGGTCATGGACCTTCAGGAAATGCTATACATGAATTCATAGCTAAAGCCAAATGAAAATTAAGAGATAGTAAAAACCTTTAATGTCCTTCTTATGGCCAGTAGTATTGGCTCTCCTCCTCAGGAGCCACCTAAAAGGTAATCCTGACACAACAGTTTATAGTCTTAAGAGCTTCATTTTTCCAAGGGCAAATTTTCATCACCTTTTAACAGGAGCATGTCTAAAACCCTGTTGCTAAAATTCCTCCCCAGAGGGAGATGCAAGCAATATCTACCCCTTCTCCTATAGTCCTAATGACAAATTTAGACATGAGTCCACCAAAGTTCACTCCGGGGAACCAACGAGCTTATCAGACTTCTTTGCAGAGCATACATCAGGGGTTACTTGCAGGGGTGTGATGCTTCTCTTCTAACAGGCTGTATCAAAAAGACTACTCAGCGTGAATAAAGGCTTTCTTATGATCACATAGATGGAGCCCCCTCCTTTCCTCTTCCCAGCCTGAATGCTCTAGCCTCTCCTTGGGGTCATAGGCAATTAAGACATAGTTGCATACCGCAGGTGGTACGGAGTGGCTGAGTACTCAGATGAGAGTCTTGTGTCCCTCATCCTAGAAAAGGGTATAAACAGTCAATAGGCCTAAACGAGATGATCTTTTGCAATCAGGCACAGCTGAACACCCCAAAATGACAGTTGTTTGGCTTGGATGACTGTCACTTACAACATACCCACAAGTTTCCTCAATGAACAACTGTTGGAACAGAGGCAGAGAAATGCTTTGGATATTATATAAGAAACCTTCCACATGAGATTATTTTCCATGTTCAATTTCTTTTCCCCCTGCTAATAGCCTCTGTGTCAGTTTTAGGGAGCCTGAACAAAAGGGAATGTTACCAATGCAAAATATATCACACCTGGGCACTTACCTCCTTATGTGTATTTAATTTGATACATATCATCTATCATCTTCTTCTATCACACTGGAAACATAAAACCATACAATGTGGTGGTTCTTTCTTATAGTCCCAGTATTTGAGGCTACTGAGGCCGAAGGATAGTAATGAGTTCAAGGCCAGCTTGGTCTGCATAGTGAGTTCTAGGCTAACCTGGGACACAATGTGAGACCCAGTCTCAAAACAAGCCAGAGAAAAGTCCTTTTATAATTCTCACTTTACACACACAAGAAATTGGTGGAGAAACACCGAATGGTCTGTCTAAAGACAAGGAACTCAAACATGACAGAGTAGGATGAGAATACAGGTCTGATTGGCTGCAGAAATTTTACTCTACCCACTAAGTCTTCTCCTCTATACCCACTGATGTGCCTTGTGGTGTGTCTGCATGAAGTATAACTACAAACATAAGAGAACTAAAAGGCTGCTGCCTCTGCTGATGAACTGAAGTCATTGGTAGATCCCTCCCAGGAAGGGACAGTCAAGGATGCTCTGTTATGAAGCCATAATTCTGTTTCTCCTCTAACAGAATCATAGATTCCCAGATATTTGGTATTACTGGGTTCAATCAAATCAGCCCAGCCCCCCCCCCCCCCAGTTCCTCCTACAACGAGCCTGGGATCTCAGCCATATGCCTCCATGAGCACAGGAGCAATGAAGAGAGTGGGTCTGCATATGAACTAGCAGTCCACTGGAAAATCAGCTGTCACTGTGCACATTCTGCGGCTGACAGTTAGGAGCACTGTGAAATTAAAAGACACAGCAAACTTGCCAGTACTAAGGTGCTAGACATTTTCAGGGAGAGAATTAACTATCTTTCCTCTCTCCTCACTGCTAAATATCTCTTATTCTAGACATAGAGATATTTTTGCCTTTTTTAAATTATATGATTCTTCTGGACACTGAAATATGATGTCTTTTAAATCATCATTGCTACATTATTCTGTTTAAGGGTGTTTTTTTCACAAATGAATAAAATACCTTTGCAAACCTCTGTGGTTGTTCAATCTGGAATGAACTCTAGATGGGAACTCCATTTTCTAGAAAAGACACATTCAAGAACATGAACAGAGGTGATAAAGGAAGACCTAGTGTGTTTTCATTTCATCCATCTTAAAATGATAATGGACCAGGTTGTGTGGTCCTCAAGGCACAGAGAACAAGTCTGTTGGATGCAATGCGGGTCCAGAACCTGATTTTTTTCTGGCTTTCAGTAGTATGGTTTTGTAGTGTTAGTTTACATTTTTATACTCATTTAAGTACCCATTCAAATTGCTGACAATAGTTCTGCCTGCTAAGTAGCTGAATGCCTTTATAGGGGACCACATAATAATTAGTCACCTAAGCTGTGGTGTGAAATTGGCAAATTTTGGACTCTCTATAAGCTACTTTTAAGTTATACAACTTAGGGAATCACTTTCATTTTTTCCAAAGTAATATTAGCATCTATTTCATAAGGTTATTTGGAGCCTCTAATAAAGCAATGTTCATGAAACCCATAGTTTGGTATACAGCAAATGTTAAATCAATGATGCTTTAACCAGTATATTTTAGTAACTATAATTTGTCCAGATTCTATGCAGAGACAGAACCAAAACTAAGATAGATAAATGGATGATAGAAATATAAATAGATGATAAAGAAATTATAGATGATAGATACAAAGACAGACAGATAGATAATAGATAGGTAGATAGAGAGAGAGAGAAAGAGATATAGATAGATAGATAGATAGATAGATAGATAGATAGATAGATAGATAGATAGATAGATAGATAGATAGATAAGGAATTTCTTAGAGAAACTGGTTCATATAACTCAAGAAGTCCCAATGCTGAAAAAGCTGAGGAGTGGTAATATGTCATTTCAATCCAAAGGCCTCAGAACCGGGTGGGCTGCTAATATAATTCTCACTCTAAAACAAAAGACATGAGACGCTAAAGGGCTGGTACAAGCCCAAAGTCTAGAGATGAGCAAGAGAAGGGCACTCCTGCGCAGAACAAGAGTGAACTCATCTTTCTTCTGTGCTGTTGGGACTGTCAACAATTAGGACGGAGCTTCCCCACCTTGGGTGAGCATGAACCTTCCTGGGCCCACTGATCAAGTTCCCATTTCTTTAGGAAGCACTGTCATAAACAGACCTAGGAATGATACCTTCTGAGCTAACTGGGCTTTCTTTAATTCATGGAAAAAATGAACACCTACAGTTCACCATATCAGTAATAGGTATCTAAGGGAAGACACCTTATGTGAGTGAAGGGTCTTTTGGTGGAAAAAGGGGACAAGCAAGTGAATCATAGTCCTTAAGTAGATGTGTCAATTGCACCTCTAACACTAGCTGTGCTTGGCGGGTTAGGGTTTTTTGTTTGTTTGTTTGTTTGTTTCTTACAAAGGATTACTTAAGAGTAGCTTTATTTTATAGTAACTTAAGATTTTTATTAGTGTCCTAAGGTTACTAAAAATAATACCATACAGTAAGGGATAAAACCAGAAATGTACTGTGCCATATCACAATTCTAAAGGCCAAATGTCTGAAATCAAGACATCAACAGAACTGATCCTCCCTAGGGCAGCAAGAACCTGTTTCAGCCCTCTCCTCACATCACGTGTTGGTGATTTGGGCATTCCCTTTTCTGACATTTATTCGTATGAATATGCCTTCTTCTTTGCAGGGTGTTCATTCTGTGCGCACCACGTCAATAAGGACATCTAGCTTATTGGATTAGAGTTCACGCTGACAACCTCATGTTAACATCATTATTTTTGCAAAGCCCTTTTACCCTAAATCAAAGCACAGGAATTAGAACTCCAGTGCTCCCTCCCTCCTGCCATAATCGGGGATGGGGGAGTATAGTTAGCCCATAAGAGGAACAGATGGCAAAAATGGGAACCACAGTTGGAATACTTTATGAGAGAGTATATTCTAATGCAGGGTTTATTTTTTCACTGGACCACATAGAAATGTAAAGGAAATGATTTTTACTCTTTAGCACCACACATGTGCCTGGATGGTGTTATTACAGCAAGAAAAACATATACTTTACTTAAAGATTAAGCATACTCAATAAGTCTTTCATAGAGAAATAGTAAACCACAGGATTTCAAAACCCCAGAAAGACCAAATGCCTATTAGATTAATTTTCACAAATCATCCTTTAGTTATTCATCCAACAAATATTAGCAAAGCACTTTGGGGTCTTCCTTCCTTGCAAAGATCTGGGGACAATCTAAACTAAGGTACACTACATAGAATGTTTTGTTTGCCCATGAAGATATGAATTACAGCTCTTGTTTATGTGCCATAAAATTGAACGAAGCCAAGACTCTAATGGTTGGTACTGACTGTGTGCACTAAGACAATACATGCTATTAAAGGAGTGGCATAAGGGGTGACCTTACCATGTCACCAAGGGTGGCATCACACTTAGGGGTTGGGTGAAATTAAGCCTGTCATATGCTGTCTTTCACATGAGGGAAAATTAATGTTTTTATCTAAGTGCCTTCTGTGAATTTACATCCATTGTGGATAGACACTTCTGTCCTGATAGCATGGAGAATAACCTCTATTCCATTAACATCAGACTAAATTCTACACATGTTCGATGCCATGGAGAAATACACTGCAAGAGACAGAGAACACAGGCCTCCCCACATGCATGAGTAAAGCAGAGCTATCTGTGCCTGATGCCAGAGGGGACGGCAGCTTTGGGTGACAGGTGGCACGCCTCTCCGCCAAGGAGAAGGCGTTGCTCCTGGCAGCTTTTTAATCTGAGGCATGTGACCTAAATAGTGGCATTTCACAGCTGAGAAGGCAGCTTGTGATATGCCTTTTGCTTCACGGAGAGGCGAGCCACATGTCCACAGAGGCTGCAGCTCAAGCTGCAAAACCTTGCCATGCACTGGTCTGGATCCTTTACATGATCAAATATGTATGCTACGCTGGAAGTGCAAGTGGACTGCATGGTTGACAACAATTTCCCAGGCAAGCAAAGAAGGTACTTCCTTTGCAAAAGACTTATTTTCTACCCCAAGCGGAGAAGGAAAGGGCTAGTCTCTATTTACCAGCTTTTGGCAGAAATTTGCAGAATATTGACTACATAGAAAATAGAAAGCCAACCCGAATGGAGACTCTGAGCACTTTGACATCTGGGTCCACTTTTTAACCAGTTCTTCCACGACTCCCTTCGAGTACCTCTTAACTCCAAAAAAGAGCACACCATTTCCTGTGCACCTGTTGGCACTTTACCAAGCTTGGAGTCACATGGTTTTATTCATGAGTGATCCATTTCCATTTGCCTCTGCGTCCACGAGATTAGTTCTCATCTAAGACCCTGTCATAATGCCACTGATTCCAAGAGACTTCCTACCCTGCCTCTCTTTGGGCCTCTCCACCTCATCATAGATGTGGTCATGTAAGATTGCTTTTCTCTTCCCCTCCCTCATTCTTCTCTCTTATCTTTCCTTTCTCCTTCTGGACTAAAAGAATAGCAAGAATGGTTGTGTGCCCATTAAATCTGAAACATAGATAGCATTATTGGACTAAAACAAAATACATGCATAACTTATTGCAGATATTTACCTGTTGTCAAATTTATTGAAATCTACACAGCTGGATTCATTTTCAAGACCTATTGCCAAACCTCCTGACGTTCAGTAGGAAGTGTGCTTATAGAATAAACTGGTGAACTGGGCGGCTGATTGACATGCAGCTGAGGCTTGCCCTTTAAGTCAACCCACAGAGACTAAGCTAGGAGGAAAATCAGAGAGTGGGCAGAACATATGAAGAGATGAAGGCAAAATGATCCAGAGAGGCTCCATGGGGTGTAGAGAGCAAAAGCAGTCTACGACAAATCACTCGCCTCACATAACAGCTGTACACAACCCCTTGTAAATCACCTCATCTAGAAGGTTCCAAACCAGAGACTGTGAAATGTGTCTCCGTCAACATAAAATCCATCATTTTAAAAAATTGTTGAGTGGGGGAAGTTGCTTATAATATTCTGGAAAATGCAGAGGTCAGAAAGCAATTATTGAGGAAAATGAGAAAATTATAGTTAAGCCATATTAGAAGGGGATGCACCTAAACTGTGCTTGCTACAGCTTCATGGTGCATCTGAGTCCTCATAGGAAAGAAGCAAAAGGGGCATGGCCATCTCTCTATAGGGGAAAAGGAAGACTGGAAGGAGCTCATTGGCTTCTCTAGCTATGGAGACATCTGTTGGAGGAGGTGATATGAAAGCCAGTTCTCCCGTACCATACACCCCCACAGCTCATTGGTACCAAGTCTAAGGGAATTCAGAGCACCCCCACATACAAAAGAAAAAATATAACTCCCAAGGGTTTTAATTAACAATAAATGTTGTAACATTTCCGTAATTATGCAAACGTTAAAGCTGAATATTATATTAAAAAGAAACCTACCCATAAAATGTGAAATTCACTGGATTTTTCTTTGTTATATTAGACTTTTATGGAGAAAAAAATAAAAGAAAAATAACATATAGAATTCAGTAAAAATTCAAATGCTTTCAAAGTTTCTCGGTTTTGAAAACTGGTTTGTTAGTGTGGCATCTTCTTGGATTTTTATTGACACTGTTAGGCAGGAGGAACCAATGTGAAGCCATGAAAGCTCTGATGTCATCAAACCCTATACTAACGTAGGAAGTACATTGAAAACAAAGCTCTCCTGACCTAATCCTAAGGAACACTTACTAAGTGTGTGCAAGGTGAACGGCAGTACTCTGAGTGTCAGGAATACAATAGTGACAAGCTGATGCCTCACCTTGCTCTGTAGCAGTTCATACCTGACCAGGAGTGATATTCTACCTCAGGGAATGATATCCTCCCCAGAGAAGGTGTTCCTATACCCAGGAACTTGAATAGCCACAAGGTCACATGCAGTAATTATTTGCATTAGCTAATGCATATTTTTTTAAATATTGAATGTAAAAAGGGTTAGATAAATAGCTTTAATATAATTTTTGGAATAGGTACATTATTGAAGACATTTTCTGTTTAGAGACATTATGGCATTTGATACATAGATGGCAATGAAGAAAATTATTCATAAATGTATGAGATAGCACATACATAGTATAATGAAAAAGCTCATGGTAGCAAAGGGCTTCCAGAAGATCTGTGTCACAGTGTGCTATTGCATGGACCAGCACCTGAGAGCTGCCTGTAAGGAATACAGACTCTCAGGTCCACCACAGACCCACCAAATCAAAATCTGGGGGTTAATGAGCTCTGGGTAATCTGCCAGCACTCTAGAGTTTACGGGGATTCTGCTAGTACCATGTTCTGCACCTTGAGAGCCTAAAAATAACCTGCTGAAAGGGAGAATATAAGCACTTCAAAAATTAATCACTCCCTTGATTTTTTTTCACTTTTTAATAAGCAATTTCTTTTCAAGTAAGATTTTACCTTAGAATCACAGAGCAAAGATCTCATACACTGAACTTGCCCTGAGCATGCTCCAACATAGAAGGAAGATAAAAAGCTCATCTTTTTACAATTTCCTATCTGCCATCTCTAGCCCCCTGCCCTAAAGAGTAATTCAACTCTTGCATACACTAATGAAAAACTCCTCCTCTGCCTGTTGTGATTTAATTTAATGACCATCTATGACAGAATAAAGTATCCTTTTCGATGTGTCATCAAAATAGTAATAATATAATAGTAAATCCTGCTGCTCTCAGCTCAGGTGAAGATGATAAAAATGATAGCATTGCTGGTCTCAAGTTATCTACACACTCAGTAAGGTCAGACGCTACTTACAGAAGTTTGACTAAGAATGGCCACCATTGTCTCAAATATTTGAGTATTTGATTACCAGGGAGTGGCACTTTTTGAAAGGATTAGGAGGTAGGCCTTGTTAGAGGAAGTGTGGCTGGGAATGGGCTTTGAGGTTTCAAAAGCTCAAGCCAAGCCCAGTGACCTTCTTTCTTCCTGCTTCTCATGGATCTGGATATGAAATTCTCAGCTAATTTTCTAGCATCATGTCTGCCTATGTGCGACCATGACGGTAATGAACTACACTTCGGAACTTTAAGCAAGCCCCAGTTAATTGCTTTCCTTTAAAAGAGTTGCCATGGTCACCGGGTCTCTTCACAGCAATAGAACACTGACTAAGGCAGGAGTCCATAAGGAGTTACCATCCAGGAAGTCCAGGGAAATACAGGGAAAGTTAGGAAGTCGGTAAAAGGATTCTTCCCTCTGAGTCAGTCACTGAAACAACACTTTCCAAATCCGTTCTTTCCTGAGGTTGAGAAAAAGTTTGAAAAGGAAATTCTGTAAATTCCCGGGGATCACAGTGGACCTGCTCAGTGCTGCACGTGGAAAAGAGAACACTCCCTACCCAGGACTAACCATGAAGCACAAGAACAAGGCAGAACGTGCTGAGAGGGATAATATGTAAGCTCAGAGAACCCATGCCAGGGAAGGACAGTTTGCTAAATCTGCAGAAGGGTGGCTCTACCTTGTTATGGGCTCACTACTCAAGCACTCTCCTGGGCTACTTTTCTACATAGAAAATTTTGTGCTGTGAGGTGGTTCGGTCATTAAAGTGCCTCCTATCCAAACAAGAAGTTCAGAGTTCAGTCTCGGGGACCTACTTAAAGACTGGAGCAGGACACAGGCCTGTGACAAGAGAATCCCTGGCTAAGCCTTGGGTCTCAAAACAAGTAAAACGAAAGGTAGGGGAGGCTTGGGAAGAATGGAAGTTAACAGGACTTGGAGAAAGATAAGAGGGGTGGGGTGGGGGTTCATAAAAATGCATTGTCTACATGCATGGAGTTATCAAAAGGGAAATTTAGAAACCCTCTCTCAAAAAACCAAAAATTAAAAAAAAAAGCCAAAGACAGAAAAAAAGGAACAGTTTTGTCTAAATTTAGCCTTTCAAACTGAGTGTGGCATGGCCTCTGGCACTCCACTGCATACAGAAGCCACAATTCACAGCTGAACCTGCGCAGTGGTCATCTTTACTCACGTATTAATCTTCTGCCTCCCTGCAAAATAAAACTGAGGCATTTTACATTATAAAATCGATTGTGAAATAATGTTTTAGAAGTATGGTGAAAGAAGCTAATATCTACTTGTATGATCTAGGATGTTTCCTGTTTAAGCATAACATTTAGTTTTGAGCTTCCTCACAGACAAAAGAAAAGTAGTAAACGTGATACTCTCATGATCAATCAAAATATGATGTGTTACCTCTTCAACAGAAACATATGGTTTCATGGAATTAAAGCATACAAGCTATTGACAATGGAGTTTATCCAAGGGGCATTGACTAGCATAGTAAATAATATGTTCAACAAAAATGTGAAAAAATTAATGTTATTTATATTTATAGCCTGACCTTTAATAAATGAAAAAGGGAAATATTAATAGTTTAGAAAAGGCAATTCTTCAGGAAGATGAAGCAAAGTCAGGTATATAATGTTCTGGAAACCTAATTTTATGAAGACAGGCTGATAATGATAATAAAAAGCCATAGGAAACATCAGTTCCCTGATCTGGTCTTCTGGCAAGGGCTACATAGAGGAGAATTCTAGGCTATGATCTCGGATAGGCAAAGTAATATTTTGGTGTTTGGGACATTGGGTCAGCAGGTGGTCAAGAAAATGAAGTGCCAGCAAAGCTGGGATTCCTTTCATTTATCTGAGACTGTACCTCAATGGAGCAAATATCAAAATAGTGTGAACCAGTACCACTGAAATTGTGCCCTGTGGGCTCAGAAGAGCCCTCGTAAAATGATCCCTGCTTGCATTCGACTGCTTGGTTTTTGTTTTTGTTGTTGTTTGTTTTGTTTTCCTATCTATCCTTCCATTGGGTCAACACAGGTCATCACATTTCCTCTTCAGTTATTTTCTCCTCTTCTTCAAACTTAGCTTTCCTAACATTCAGAGGAAAGTCTATTGACTGATTCAGGCCACACAAGATCTCTCCTTGCTTCCTCAGCAGCCTTACTTCATGGGTTATCCCCCCACCGCACCCCACTCCCGGTCCCCAGTCACTCTTTTCCCGAAGCCTTTAAAACTGCTGATCCCTTCCAGTCCCAGTTTGCACCTCTCTATCTGCTATTTTGCTCTACGCCATCCCTTCTCACCCTTTCTAGAAACAAGATGGCATTTTATCAGCCTGTCCTCAGCCCTGCCAGTGGGTTTAGAAGTCCGCAGGTTACTGGAGGGTTGAGGTTAGGCAAAAGTGAGAGCTGTTTGCTGTGGTCTGAACTTCCCTCACTAATTTTATTTTATTTTTATTTATTTATTTATTTATTGGTTTTTCAAGACAGGGCTTACACTGTAGCTTTGGAGCCTGTCTTGGAACACGCTCTTGTAGACCAGGCTGTCCTTGAACTCACAGAGATCTGCCTGCTTCTACCTCCAGAGTACTGGGATTAAAAGTGTGTGCCACCACCATCCAACTGAACTTAAGTTTAGTAAAGCTTAAACAGAATCATGATAGCATTCAAATAGAGCCTTTGGGGAAGTGTAAAAGTTATGAGGGTTCTGTCCTAACCAGACTTAATTACGAGAATTAATTTATGTTGTTTAAAGCCACGCATTGTTGTACACGCCTTTAATCCTTTAAGAGACAAGTGGATCTCTGTGAGTTCATGGTCTTCCTTGTCTACGTAGCAAGTTCTAGGCCATCAAGGGCTATATACTGAGTCCTTATCTCAAAAGAAATAAATAAATGAGGTAGTTAGTTACTTAAGGATGTTCTTTAATGACCAGGTACTTTGTTCTAGTAGCATCCAAGAATTAAAAAAATACAAGTACAGGATACCGTTTTTACTGCCCCTTTCCTGTTGGCTCTATTTATAGCCAATTCTCTTTTCCTTTGGCCTCCACAATGCCTAGCTTTTCTGGTTCTTGATTTTTCTCTTTCTACTTTTCTAGATTTTTTTATTCATTCTTCTTTTCCCCAAAGAACTTTTTTTTTACTGTCTTCTGTTTTACTTGTCTATTGGCAGTCTAATTATACGTTGTTGGTTTATCCTTAGTTTCTGCTGAACAAGATTCCAATCCACCTCCCTTTCCAGATAGTAAGACGATAGAATCTACTGATTTCATTTTCCCATAAACACATATGACTTAACCAGTCTAAAACTGTGCTTTTTCATTTATTTCATACTTAATTCTATAAAATGCCATGCTTGGACTCATTCTAGACTTCTTTCTCTTTGACTCTCAGAACCTCTCAAGCACTAAATCCTAATGTGCCTAATCTATGTCTATGAAGTCTGTTCACTTCTTTTAGTGAAACTCTCAATCCCTCACAACTAAATTGATACATTAACTAAATTTTTTTTCTGTACCACATGCTCCAACCAGACATGACTTCTTGTCTGCTTTCGTAGCTTCCTTGAGTCCTTTTCATACTCTGTACTCTCTAAAGCTTTCAAAGCACCATTTTCTAAATCAAAAACACCTTCACAGTTTCTCTCTGTCTGAAACGTGTCATAGGCTTAACATCTGTACAAAATAGAGTCTGAGTTTGAATGCCTTGGCTTCATGAGTATATGTTATCATGACCTTGGCCTTTCTTCCCTTCTCAAGTCCATATGCCCCATAATTAGCAACTCTTTGAATTATTTGGGTTCTCCCTGTATTCTATATCAGTGTTTCTACTCATTACCATTCCTCATCTTCTCTGGGTGGAGTCAACCATAGATGTCATCTCCACCGCAAGGCCCCTGGGAATGTTCTTTCCATTCTTTCCCTAGTCACTCTTCTCCCTATGACCTCCCTACCCCACCACCTGTTTCCCTGGCCATATTATCTAAGTAGAATGCAATCACTGCAGGATGAATGAAATACAAGGACTGCCGTCCTTAAGTCCCTGTTCTTCAGTCTCCATAGCACACTTCTGGCACAGAAAAGTGTCTATTAATCATTTATTTTACTTAGAAATTTGGCCGTGACTTCTTTACCAACAAACCAACATTTGTTAACAAAAAAGTGAAAATAGCAAGTGGTCTTCTTATTTGCTCAGAAGCAGAGGACTCCTTTTGTCTATTGTAAATTGTCTTCACCATTTCAATACCTAACATTGCCTTAGGAAACTTACTGTAAAAAGACTCCCTCCTGAACATATTATTGACAATTTGCTTATTACTTTGTTCCCTTCCCTTTAAACACAAAAAGTATGAAATATGGTAGGCACTAAGCTTTCTAAGGGACAGTAATCAGAGGATTGCTTGAGTTCAAGAATTCCTGGCCGGCCTGACCACACTTCTCAAAAAATAATAATATGGTCAAACAACAGGGAAAACTGGCTATGGTTTGATAAGAGCTGTGAATCCCACTGACTAAGGGCATATACATAAGGGCTCTCAGTAGATATGATTATTATAAAAAGATAACATGGGCTGTGCTAATCAATGTTAGCAAATCATCAAGATATACCTCACTCTTCTTTATTTTGATAGCCCCATACCCCAAATACCCTATAATCCTTTCACACAGATTTAGCTATGCTAAGACACTCTTAATTTTAACTAGTAGGGAATCTGATAATAATAATATATGTAACCTTCTATTAGCACTACTGTCTTTCATCAGCATAATAAACTTATGGAATTTTCTTTTGTACCTTTTGTTCCTAATGAATGTAAAAGTAGTGATTGATTTCTAATTCCCTCAGAATCTCTAGTTATATAAAATAACTACTCAAAATTGAAATTTCCTTTGTCTGGGATAATAACATAACATGGCTCGTCTACAAAATGGTTAGCAAGCACATAAACCATGCAGAGTTGCTCAGATGGAAAACCAGAGCCAGATTAAGTAAAAAAAAAAAAAAGGCGTGATTCAGACCATCTTTGAGCATGTGGAAGGTTAAAGAAAGAAGCTTGGGAACAAAAGAAGTTGGAAAGGACACTGTGTTATTCAAGACATTCTGTAATTTGCAAGTTCAAGATCAAGAGCAGAACATGCTTTATAATACCGAAGTGTCAGAATGTGGTCAAGCAAGAGGGTGGATGGAAGGAAGGCAAGGGACATGAAGTTGATATCAACTAATAACAAAGATAAGGACTGAACCAATGTATGTTACAGTCATCCAAAACTAAAACAAGAGTTGGCATTGACAGGATAACACTCAGCTGTGAGAATGAGTTTGCAGGACAGAGAGGCATCTCCCAGGAGCTGCTGGATCACAACCACATTGTTGGGTACAATGAAGCTGGAGTAGATCACATGTAGACAGTCTACAGGGATGGGTTATGCAAGCTTCAAATAACCATGGGTTTAATAAAATATCTAATGCAAATCTTAATTACAACTGACTTTGCTAACAATGAATGTCATTGTCTTGTGTGTGCCATTTTATATTACTGTGTGGCCCTAGATTACTTACTTGAAACATGAAAAAGTTTTTTGAAAGCTATGCCAAATTCTGTACTTTTAACCATGAAGTTCATTTCATCTTCAGCTTCTAGGTTTGGGGTCAAGAATAAGATACTACTAACTGATGCCTTATACTTGTTTAATACTCATGAGCTGAGAAGATTTCATGTCTCTGGGACAAGTTTAGCAAAGGCAACTGAATTGTAGATATGTATACCAGCTCTTTGTTTTTCAAAATACTGCTGTAAAGTCAGTAATGTAACACTAAGCATCGTTCTTAGATTACAAAGAAAACTGGGATACGTATAGACCTTTGAGAATCGATTTTAGAAGTTAATCAAATGTGCTTTTAAAAAATCTAAAGACCTGTAGCTACTTATTTCTTTATACTAGTTCTTCTAAGAGTGTGAAACTCTTGATAACAACAATGGTAGCAATAATGATAACAGTTCTTATTCGTATTGTTATGATTCTAAACCCAGGAAAGCATGCAATTTTATAGTTGGTTCATGTATTCAGTAGCAAATTTCATTAGAAATGAAATAAGCCAGGTATGGTGACTTTTCTCCCATCCCTTAGAAGGCTGAAGTCAAAGCATTGTTTTAAGTCAGTTCAGGCTACACTGAATTCTGGACACTTATGTGACTCTGACATGAAAAGAAAAACGAATGGTTATTTAGTAACTGAAGAATTTATGCTCCTTATATTAGGTTGTTTCACTAAGCAACTAGGGATTTTACCTGAATTATTTCAGGAATTGATATCTAATTACCCATGTTGCCCTGAATCAGTAACCTATTGGTCACAAAGTTTGAAAAAGAGGAAATCCTAAACTAAATACATGAGCACTTCTTATGACCAAGTGGCTTCTAGAATCAATAAATTCTTTTCATAAAAACATTACTATTGTATTTGGCATAATAGTACTTACAGGCTAAGAAAGCAAATATCCCAGTAAAAATGACCAAAAAAATCCTGTAAGTTAAAATTCAAAGTGTCGATACTTATAAAATTGTTGAATATATGAAAGAAGCAAATATCTCTATGTAAATTCAAAGTCCGATGATAACTCTCAGATGGAAGAAACAGAGATCATTTTGACAAGGCTTTGTATCCTACCTTCAATCTGTTGTTTCAGTTTTAGTTTCTATGAAAATTGACAACCTTGGTGAGAGGTTGCTTCCAATGTATAATTCAGAACAGTTTGAACTAAGAATTATTCCCCTACCCTCCTTTTGGTTGTAGATAGTCACCAAATTACTTTGTGTGGTGACCTCTGCCACATCCATTAATACTCAAGACAATTCCCACAGGCATGTATACAGGTCAGTCTAACCTAGGCAATTCTTCAATGGAGGCTTTTCTCTCAGAGGACTCTAGGCTGTGTCAAGTTGACAATTAAAGCCAGCACTTAGAGAATGGGTTTGATAAATATAGCCAATATAAAAGAAAATTAAGACACACATTCAAAGGTATCAGCCCAGGACGGTTTGTGTTAAAAATAAATGTTTTTATAAACTATATCCAGACACAAAGTAACACCTCATATTGATGATTCCTTCGTATATTCAAAGAAAATGTTTAGTTCACTTTCTCTAATAGGAATTAGGAGATTAAATAGCACAGTTTTCAAACATCACCTTGTAGAACATTAAACAGAGAGGTTGGAGTTTGAAGAAGCTAATGCACAAGCGGAAAATATAAAGGTGAGTGAATTAGATGAAAACAAGGTTCTGCTTGGATGCAAATACTTTTAGTAGGTCACAAATTAAGTGTCTTTCTGTCTTTCCCCCTTTTCTCTTGCTAATGACAGATTCAAGTCAGAAGTCTTTGAATGAGGTTGAATTTGCCTTGGATGTGCTTTTCTTGAAACCTAAACTAAAACCTAAACCTAAACCCATGGAAAGACCTTCCATTACTTGTCCTTTGTGTTCATAAAGACTCAAGGAATTCACGAAGAATCCACTTCTGTCCTTAGTTTTAGTTCCTGGCCCAGACTCTCAACTCTAAGTCGTTACACCTGTTTACTTTCCCTGTCATAGACTTTCAGTGCTGTACCTACCTTTTCAAAATGTTATATTCCCAAATAAAATCTGAATGAAAATTTCCTTCTCTCAAGATAATTATACTAAAAGGTATTTTCTTCTAGTGTGTTCTAAACATTTATAAACTTGTGTTTCCAAATGTAAAAGCTGCAATAATTAGTGTCTGCCTGCTGATTATTTCACAGGGGATCAACTCTACCCTCTTTAGACTATAAACTACCTGATAACCCCCTCCAAAAATCTTACAGATTGCATGCAGCTAATGTTCATGTTGCAATGACGCTTCACTTAAACTACACAGAGTTATCTATGCACCTACCAGGTGGTACAGTTTGGAATGGAAGGGCGTTCTTCTAGGACAATTCACACTATATTAAGTGAATGCCAACAGAATCCAAGAACTAGTCCAGTGATGAAGGGTTACAAGGCTTTACACCTGATATTTTATTCAGGTTTTAGTATATATTATTATGACCTGATCACATAGATCTGGGATGCCCAGGTGAATTAAAGTCCCAGCATGGACTTCTAGGTTACCAAGACAGATTTAAGAATAATAAATTTGTACATAAAAGGAAAACATCACATTTTTGTTCTTGTATATAATAGTAGTAATAGTAACTATCCTGAGAAACTCAAGGATAGAAGGAAGCAGGACATGGCTATTGGTACTAATACAGGATTTTAGGAGATTTTTGAGATGTTAATTTGTGTCAGATCTGCTTGAGGAAAACAAAAGGTGAATAAATGAACTGGTGGGGAGAGAATTCATGGTGACAAGTGTCAGCTAGAAGAAGGACCTGACAGTATCAAATGACTCTTAGTCAGCAAGGGAGAAATGCTAGAAATGTCAGGTCATCAGTTGCAGGAGTTTTGAAAATAGACTGGATTGTGTGCACTTCTACTTCTGAAATTAACTCTTAATTCATCTCATTAGAATACTTACCACAGTTAAACAGTCTAGAGCTTGAATAAGGGAAGAGTGGTATTAGCATTGGCATCTTTCGTGTGTTGGTCTAAAGAATTTTTCAAGACACTACTATTCCTTGCTATATGGTAAATAGAAGAATTCATAATAGAATTCCCTGTGAAACAGATTGCAACAAGACAACAAAGGGAAGATAACAAAAATGGACAGGAACTATGACAATAGGCACCCTCAAGTAGAAGTTAGTATTTGTAATTTTGTGAGAAATGCTTAACTTGTGTATCTATGACTTAAAAGGTTTTTCCTCTGATACCATGAAATTTTAAATTGTTTTTATGTCAAATGGAAAAATGTTCCTAAAAAAGAAAAAAAATTTAAAAAAAAACAAAAAAGAGTCAATTACATGTTAAATATAGCACATGTCAAGAGAGATATGGCACCAAAATGACATTTAACTATTCACAAAGTCACCTTAATTTAAGGTGGATATTTGCAGAATGGAAACATCACCGTTAAAGCCACTGCTTGTCTGCCTACCTGGACAAGCACAAAGGTCTTAAGAAAAGAAATAAATCCAACCCTAAAGAAAACTTGTTAAAGCCACAAACTCAAAAAACTTTCTCAATGAACTTTCTCAAAGCTTTGAATTTAATCAACTGAAATTGTCACTTTTAAAAGTTGGTTTGCAGAACCTTTTGGAATGATTGATTTGACTTTTGCCCAGCAATCTTTGTTTCATCAGAAGAATGGAATAAAATGTCCTTGGCGGAGATAGTCTTCTTAGAATGGCTATTTTAATACTCTGTGCTTAGCTTATTTAAGGACATTCATTTCAAGTGAGCATCCAGAGTGGATTTGAATTTCATTGGTACATAAGTAGGGGTCTATTGCTTCAATATTCCTCTGTAGTCTCACCATGCTCGGGAAGCAGTCTAAGAACAGTTTCTGGAGCCTCTACTGAAGGAACTTTTTGTGCACCTTTTCTCTCTCTCCTCTGCTAAACTGACAGTTGTCGTGGAGAGTTCAGTACAAAGAATGGAAGCTTGAAAGCCATGTAACTACTAAATTCTAATTTAAAAAACAAAACGAAGTATCTCAGAGGTTGTTTCAATGTGAAATAAAGAAATAACAATATAAAACAATATGGACAATGAACAGACATCCCGTCCTATGATTTCTTTAAAGTCATCAAAATTGTTAGAGAAATTAAGCTACACTAGTGTAGCCACTTGTGATGCGAACTGTACTAGACTTGGTCCTGATTTAAAAAAAAAAAATAGGGGTAAATTGACCACAGCTTGGCTGGTTCGAAAAGGTGGGGTAAAATAAAAGTCACTAAAGGCCACAGAATTTCAAAGATCCAAACTCATATATTGAGACCAGCAGTCTCTCTTACTGAATAGTGCCTAGATGGCAGAGACAGCCCTGGCATGTGGTCTTCACAGCTTCTTCACAGGAAGCTGTCACCAGTAGGTGACCCTGTCAGTCTGAAGGCAGTAAACTTGCTATGTGAGCCAAGGAAGTACACCACAGTCCCTGAGAAACAGAGGGCAGAGCCTCAGGAAAAAATAAATTTACAGTTGGTGCTGACTCAAAGAAGCTCATACAACATTTTTTTGGACTTCGAAGAGTATAAAAGCAATTTGATTTTCACAGGTAAAACGTGTTATAAAAAGAGAAACCAATTCCCATTAAAAAGAAGAAAGATAGTGTATCTAAGTGAGGATGCTTTGTGAGCATGATGTAGCCTGGAATTAATTCCAGTGTGGAGTCACCGTTTTTGCCATACAACAATAATCAGAAGACAGAAAAGGAACAAAACAACCCAAGCTAATATACAGGTAAAATAACCCAAGCTAATATACGGGTAAAATTAAGGTAGACATCTACTCAAGAAGACTAGCAAACCAATACTAGAATCATGATTAGCAGTTATTTTAGTGACCAGATTTAAAAGAGAAGGGTCTCCTATTGTCTTCTTCCTCCAAATGAAACAAATGAAACATAATAAAATATGGGAAATAAAGCTACCATAAAAATGACGAAATAATACTCTCTCCTGAAGAAAGAAATCATACTTCTGATAATGGTGACCAATTACTAAGGTCAATAGAGGAAAAATGTTAAATATTAAAATGAATCACATTCAATCTAGGTTTTGCATTTCCTTGTTGATTATCTCTCCAGGTCTGAGGGTCCACACGTTTTAACTTGTGCTTTCAAAAGGGGGTACCTAGGCACTAGAAGAATCTGTCATAGTAGAATGTAGGAAATTAGCATTTAAGCCTTAAAATGTAAAGAATTAATTGGCAAATTTAAAATTGTAGCTTAAAGAACAATGAGTCTGTGTTCAGAAGAGGTGGAACGACATCACCGAAAGCCAAGGTTTGGGAGCAAGAGTCAGGAAACAGGAAAGTTTCTGCTTCTTTTTTCCACCAGTCAAGTCTGGAATTCTGTTTAAATCTACATTACTTTGGTATGTTTGGAAAACTCTGCTTCCTTTATTGAAACATCTGTTCACATCAGCTAAAGCCAGCAACCACTAAGGTGACTGAATATTGAGCATTTTCAAATGAAACCAAGTCTATATCTTTTCTTTCAGTGAAAGAAAATTTTGATTTTAAGAAATATGACTTCAGTACTTTTAAGTCATTTGTATATTTCAGATAAATACTTGTGAATTGTTGTCTTAGAAGTTAATTTATAGCCAGGTGCTCTGTTTCCTTACAAGCCCTCTAGGGGAAGTTAGAATCAATGAGCTCAAAAATTCTCATTTTGGCCGAAACTTCATCTAAGCTTCAGTGACTGGAGTAAAGAAGATCTTTTATGTAAGAAGTCTCCAAGAATTCACATCTATCATATTCTGAAGAAAAAAAAAACCAACACTTTAACCTCAGGTCAGACTACTTCATTTTTCAAAAGCCATTTTAAATCTGATATCTGCTGTTCTTTTGTTGGTGATTTATCACTGGTCTCTCTTTAAATTCCAAAGAGCAAGGTCATGATGTTGAAGACTTTAAGGTCAAACTCAACTCCAAGTTGTGATCAGCACCATTTCTCATAAAAACAAAGTAATTTTTTAGTGGGAGGGTGCATTATTTTGGCACAAGAAATAAGATAAAATAAACAAATATTTAAAATATTTACTTTTGTAAGTAAGGTATTCCAGAATTTCAAGTGTGTCTTTCTGATAGGCTGGGGAAGATGAATGAATACTCCATTCCTGGGGAAGTTTTGTGTGTGAGAGTAGGCACACCACCAAAGGACAAAGGAGCATACCTTCAAATGTTTAAGACAAGAGAAAACTCACAAGCTCACGTTTCAAATCCACAGGAGAAGACAGGGAGTGGGGTGTGCATAGGTGTGAATTATTCACGTTGATTAGCCCATTAAGCTTGGGAAACCATGGACCACTCAGTGATGGGAAATCCAGTTTTACCTTGGACCAGTAAGCCTACCAAATGCAAACACAGACTCTGAGGGTAAGCCACCTTACGATCTGTAAGTCAAATTTATAGCTGGACACCTTTGCATGCTCTTTTCATATCTTTTCTACTCCCCCAAAACACCCTCGAATACCAATTCACTGCACTGTAATTACCAAGAAAGGAAGATAAAAAAGCAATGCCTAGGTGGGCGTGCACTGAGAAGGGTAAAGTCAGCTTCCCGCTGTGCTAGAAATAAACAGAGATCACGTACACTACGTTTCTGGGCAAGAACCATATAATTCCTTGACTATCTTGATAGTTTTCTTTCCCAAATATAGTGCCTACCTTCCGTGTGGACTGCGGAGACATAGGTCCAATTGTAACGCTTGACTATGTCAAGCATGGCCCTTGCCTGCAAAGTGTCAGAAGGGACCACCCTTAGGAAGTATTTGTACAAAGTTTTGTCGCTCAGGTCTATGCTTGTGGCAGAATAGGCGATCTGTGGGATGTCAAACAGCTGGAGAAGATTCTGGACTTGAATGGCCACAGAGCTGGAGCCAGGGCCGATCACTCCAGCAATAGGTTTCTTAGTCCTGCCTGGGGGGAGGGTCTGGCCGTCAGGCAGGCAGCGGTTCAACCCATCCTTCTCATCTCGGATGGAAATCAGAGAGTCTCTGATGAACTCGATGCTCTGTTCCAGGGCCACGGAAGAGTGCCAGCAGGAGTCCCGGATCTCACTGCCCAGGGTGATGTTGGGCAGGAGCACCGGGTCCGCGTTGATCTTATCCAACGTGTGGAACATGGCCTCCACCCTCTGGATACCATACTGTTCTCTAATCTCCCCACACTTCCTTTCGGGTACCTTCTCTGCTGGAGGTTGGTGATGGACCGAGAAGAGGGCTCCAATGATGACATCTCCGTCCATCCTGGCCACGGAGCGCTGAGACGAGGCACCCACCAGCAATACTTTTCTGTCGGAAATTCTGGGCAAAATGGGCATCTCCAAAAAGATCATTGGGAAGAAAACCAAGAGGAGCCGGACCATTGTGGCGGAGACGCGGTACACCGCGGGCCAGCCGAGTTCCCACGCCGGTCCTGTCTGCAGGTTCCCAGCGCGAACCACCCAGACGTCCGCTGCCCTTGTAAGCTTCGTGCCTTTGGCCAATACAGCTGGTTCAACGCTGTCTCAGCCTCCACCACCGCCTCTCTCCCCTCCGCTTCCTCCGGCTGGTCCTCCGCGACCGCTCCCACACCCTGGGGGCGTGCTTAGAGGAAATCAAGTTGCGGTTTTTTTTTACTGGTGCCCGAAGGTGTGTAGATCAGGTGTGCAAAGCACGGCGTGTTAGTAGCCGTGAGCTGGACTCTGATCACTGAAAGAAGAGAGGCAATACCAGGTCATCGGGGGAATTGTGTTTAAACTCTGGGGTCTGTGATGCTAACTACTGTCCCGTCCACTTCACCCCAACACATCCTTCAGAAATAGCTAGGCAGGCAACTCGGGTCAGTGATGGAAGTGCTGTGCCCTGCTCGCTTGCAACCGGGGTCCTGAGAGCTGCAGAGCCCTGCTGACCCGCCCCCTCCTCTTGCCTCAGGTCTTTTCACTGTTCCTCCTAACCGACCGAGCTTTCTCAGGTGAAGGGGGCGGCAAGGGGAGGGAGAGGGGAAAGAGGGAGGAGCTAAATCCTTCAACCTAAGAACTTTCCCGGATTTGAAAAGACCAACTTTTTCCCAGAAGAAAATTTGGGAACTCTTTGCAAGGTAGAAGCGCTGTTTAAAAAAGAAACAACGCAAACAATGGAAGCACCTTTTACTTTAACACTCAAGGGTTGAAGAGACCCTGACACACAATTTTAGTAGTAAATGTAAATGCGACAGCTTGTGAAAAAGCCATATTAGTTACTAAGGCAACGCCTGGTAGTCTCCCTGTCTTGGGGTTTGTTATGTTGCACCCCCTAAGACATGAGCGCAATAGATAACTTGTTTTTTGAGATAGGTTTGGACAGGAGGTGGGTATCTTGCATCCGCCTATGTACCGGAGCTTTTGGGGCTTTGCATAGCTGTTAAGAAATGGAAAAAAGAGCTGGGCGTGAGGGGGTCGCCTTTGGCACAGCACCCTGAGCCACAACGCGGTCAGAACCCTGGACAGCGCTCGGAGCTCTCCGAAAACACCTTTCCTTGCCTGCAAAAATGCTATGATGACCGGCGCTCTGAAAATCCTTGACCTCCCTTAGCTCTTCCATTGCCTTCTTCACACACACACACACACACACACACACACACACACACACACACACACACACACATCTCCCTAATATCTCTCCACCCTCATTCTCTTCGCCTGCCTGTTCTGCAGGACTTCAACCCAACTGCTTTGGGTACGGTAGAGGCACCTGCGGGGCTGAAGTTGGCTCCCTCTCTCGTCCCTCCCCTTTCTCAAGGTGAGAGTCAAGATGAAAAAGGGGCTGCGGGAGCAGGCTGGGAATGAAAGGACCGGAGGCAAGGCACAAAAGAGGGAGGAATCCAGCCAGACTCCCACCGCTCCCCACCGCTTCTCAGACATGCACGACTGAAAGAGATAAATAAACGAAGATCCTCCTGGATCCAGAAAAAAATCCGATAGATAGAACAGTACCTTCCTCTGGGGTGGGCTTCACCGCGGGAAGAAATCCGCTTACCTGAGCCAGTTTAGGGTGTGTACTCAAGACCTACCTTAGTCCGGGTAGACAGAGCTATTGGTCCCCAGGTCAGAGGACTGCAGCCGCCCTCGGTTCGCAGACACCTCAGCTCTAATCCAGACGGTGCAAGGATACGATCTGGGCTGTACACTAGTGCCCTCTTTCTTCGGCACTATTTTACCGCAAGGGAAATAAAAATGGGGGAGGGAAGCAAACTCAGGAAAAAAAAAAAAGACGAAGAAGAAGAAAAGAAAAAAAAAAGCAGGTCACCCAAGGTTTGTCTAATATCTAATGTATAAAAACTAGACATGTGATAGAGGAGGAGGAGAAGCCAAAGAAATGCAGAAACTGTCAATTTCTCCACTGCTGTGTTGTCTATCTGACAGACTTTAAAGAGGTTATCGGACACATGGGGATTCAGTAATTTCTGGCCAGAGGAGTGAGGAGCTCCTGGTCTCCTCTGAGGTGATTATCTTTCTTTGCATTTAACTCAAGGACTCACATATATATTTTTTCCCTCTGGAAATGAGGTCCACACTCACAAAAGCAATGTGTGCAATATGTGTCTATACCGTGGGAGAAGGCTTTGTTGGCAGGTTGCAAAGAAGATGGAAAGTGGGTTCCACAGGGCGGGACAAGGGAAGGGAGGAGCACACACACCCTAAAGCAGGATGAGTCAAATGTAGAGTGGAAATCACACCCACCTTTTCCAGGTCACGATGGATCTAAATTGAGAACAAGAGGTCATATGAAAACACAGGAGTGAAAAACACTTATCCAAATTCCTCCCAGACTGCCAGAACCTTCCCGACAGGTCTCACAGTGTCGCATTTTACTGCGTGAAGACTGGAAGTTAAATCACATTCCTCTTGGGGCAGGATGGCCAAACAGAATGAGTCCAGACTTTCTTAGAGGCAAAAAAAAAAAAAAAAAAAAAAAAAAAAAAAAAAAAAAATGACACGGAGCCTTTTCCACACTTAGTTAAATCTCTTTGGAGCAGAAACCAGCCTGTGTTGGGGCCCTTGATCATCACCTTGTTCACCTCATCTTGGTATTAGGAAAGCTGTCAGGACCAAGGAGATGAGCCATATGGGGCTGAGTGTATCTTCAACTATATGTTCTGTCAGAAATTGGGAAGGGAAATGCCTCCAGTCAAGAACAGAATGACTCCTTGTTCTGGTTTTTGTTTTTTATTTCTCTCAAGTGTCAGACATTTCTGAACTGTTTTCTTCGGCAAACTAAAAAGGAGTCTTCTGACAGCCTTTCCCACAAAGAATGAACTGAAGCAAGTATGTACTCTACAGAGTAAAATGTCTCACTTCTCAGTTCTGGGGGAAAACACGCATTTACTCAAGGGAAAGAGGAACGCATAAGTTTCAGTCTCCATATACAGTGCAAACTCATTCTGTTTGAATCTTCAGAAGAGCAAGCTGAATTTTTCATAGTGCCCATAGTATTTCATGTCCTCCAACAGCAATTTGAGCTTAAATTTTAGATCATATCATTCTGGATTCATAATCTCTGAAAATGATTTTTCTGAGCTTCTCAGTTATAGTCTTCCATATAAAAATTAGTAACTATGTGTACTAGCTAATTTTATGTTGACTTGACACTATCTAGAGTTATCAGAGAGGAGGGAGCCTCAATAGAGACAATGCCTCCGTAAGATCAGGTTGCAGGAAAGCCTGTGTGGCATTTTCTTAATTAGTGGATGGTCGTGGAAGTCCCAGACCTTTGTAGGTTCTGCCACCTTTGGGCTGGTGGTACTGTAAAAAAGCAGGCTAAATAAACCATGAAGAGCAAGTCAGTAAGCAGCATTCCTCCATAGCCTCTGTATCAGCTCCTGCCTCCAGGTCCCTGCCCTGTGTGACTTCCTGTCCTAGCTCCCTCTGATGGTGAACAGTGATAAAAAGCACTGAATAAACCCTTTCCAACCAAGTTGCTTTGGCCACAGTTTTTCATCACAGAATAGTATCCCTAACGAAGACACTATGATTTCCCACCAAATAGAAGAAAGTAATGTCCTTAAAGTCCACCATTATCTTCAGCATATGGTCCTTGAAGTGCAAATTCTTTGACATACCAAATTTCTATCATTTAGAAGAGACTATCTACTACTGAAGGAATAGTTAAAATTTGAGATTTAATTTTTTTTCAAAATTCATTTTATATCCCAAATAAAAACAATCCATTCAAGTGGACAGGAAGAAAAATGAATTTGGGGATCAAAATACAACTTGTACATGTGTGTATGTGTACATACATACATATAAGCATTATATTGTGGGGATTAAAGATTAATTTCAAATGTAGCATCTTGAAATTATTAAGTTTTCCTTTTCATTACACTTTATATTGACTAAACTTTCAAAAGCAAAATACTAATAAGATTATTTTACACTGCTAATAAATCACAGATCACATATATATAGTACCTTATCCATTTGCTAAAGGTGAATGAGTTGAAAAGCATTAAGAGTATTAATATTTATTCAATACTGACAGGGTAGTATATTGAACTTAACATGTGATTTGTTAGTAGTGTACAAAATGCTGTAAGTATTTTGCTTTGTGGTTCTATTTAATGTAAGATTTAGTAGTGATCAGACAAAAGATTATCTGATAAGTACCTTAAAATAGATATCAGAATTACACACAGTCTCACATTCCTGCAGTTTCAGGGCTGGAAGGCTGAGGGAAGAGTTGCCATAAGTTTGAAGTCAGCTTGGACTACATAGCGAGTTCTAGACCTGCCTGGAATACATACAGAGTGATACCCTGTGTGTTAATTGTTTTTCTGTTGCTGCGATAAAATGCCATGACCAGGGCAACTTATAGAAGAGTTTATTTGGGCTTGTGATTCCAAAGGATAAGAGTCTATCACAGAAGGGAAGCATGGCAGCAGGCAACAGACATTGAAACTGGAGCAGGAAGCTGAGAGTTCACATTTTTCACATTTTAACACCTCACCAAGCAAGAATTAGAAAGAGCAAAAGGGAAGTAGGAAGAGGCTATGTACTCTTAAAGCCCTTCTACAGGACACACCTCTTCTAACAAAGCCACACCCCTACTCGTGGTAGTTTGAGTAAGAATGCCCCCCAAAGACTCATATATTTGAATGCTTAGTCATCAAAGAGAAGCACTATTGAGGATTCTCTCTCTTTCTCTTTCTCTCTCTCTCTCTCTCTCTCTCTCTCTCTCTCTCTCTCTCTCTCTCTCTCTCTCTCTCTCTCCCTCCCTCTAGCCCTCCCTCTCTTTTTCTCTGCCTGTGGATCAAGGGATCAAGATGAAGCTCTCAGCTACTGTTCCAGTGCCATGCTTACTGCCATGCTCCCTGCTATGATGATAATAAACTGACCCTCTGAAACTGGAAACAAACCCCCAGTTAATGCCATACATACTTCTTTTATAAGAGTTGCTGTGGTCATGGTGTCTCTTCTCAGCAATAGAACATTGACTAAGACACTCTTAATCAGAGCTACCAACTGGAGACCAAGCATTCAAATTCATGAGCCTATGGTGGGTAACTGTCATTCAAAACACTACACCTTTTCTCAAAAAAAGTAGTTCATATGCTTCTGTAAAAATAAATACAATATAAAATATTTATCATGTGAATATATGGTAACAGAGCAAATATCGCCCACAAAAATTACTCCTTGCTTCCTTTTTAGTACATGCATAATTATTATTGGATTCTTCTATAAAAGATATTATGGAGAAATAAGTCTAGATTATAAGTATAGGATGTTACGGTTTCCCCATGAATCAGTTGAAAATCGAAATCATTCAAACAAGAAATGTAAGAAAAAAAAGCAATGAGCAAGTTAAGTGTGTGTTGGAAATTATAGTGGACTCTAGTGGGCATTTTGAAAATTAACATTTACACAGTCATTGGAATATGGAAGTAAAGTATACACAAGAGATAATAAACTCATTACTAAAGAGATAGCACTGACTGAAAATAGAAATGGGATCAAAGAAGGTCTTTGTAGAAATTCATTTGTGGAAAATTGATATGTAATGTATTACTAAGGGAATATAATGGCTGTTCAAGGTAAACCAATGTCACGTATAGTGAATATCATGCTTTTTCATGAACTACCTTACTCAGTGGACAATTGAATTAATATAACATTTCCTACATCTCTACATTTAATTCATGAGCATAGCAGGATAATTCAGGTCCCAGTGAAGATTTTCAGTTTATTTATTCAATTTGGCTATCTACTCTGGTTAAAATGAGGAGTAAATTGCTGTATTAAGACTGGACGTCATGTTCTGAACCATATACAAAAGCAAATTATAAAACTTCATCCATCAAAATGTAAAATCATTTTTATAAAATGTAACTGAGGGGCCACACAGATGGTTCAATGGATGAGAATACTTTCAGTTTCTGCAGATGACCTGGGTTCGGTTCCCAGCACCCACACGGCAGCTGCCATTTGTAACTGGAGTTCTAGGAGGTCCAGTACCCTCTGTGGCCTCCAAAGACAACAGGCAACTGCATGATAAACAGACTTTCATGCAGAAAAACACTAACCCAGAGAAAACAAAAATGTATACATTTTGAAAAACTATAGATTGCGGTTGATTAACAATGCTATATAGTCTACTGTTTTATTGGTGTGATTAATTAGGTAAGAACAAGACATTGAAATAACATGGAAAACACCACCTACCATATGTGGTTAGAAAACATAAAGGAACTGTGTGCTCTTGCAGATGGACTAGGAGACATGTGTTTGGACACATTGTGTTCTTCCACAACAGTCAAAACACTACTTTTTGAAGTTCTGAAATATGATTAAGGAGAATAAGGCAACCACAGTTATTCTGGAGCACAGTAATGACTGTAATTACTGTGTTACATTCCCCGTGACATTACCATGTCTGGTTCATGCTATATGCTCATGTACTGAACAAATGAAAGGATATATTGCTTTTAAACATAAAAATAAATATTTTCTGTGAGTGACTTTCTCTAAGATTCAAGTTGGATTACCAGGTTTCTTATTTATTACTCATTTAATATAGGGAGAATGATTTTTTTTGCTTCTGTCTCAAGTGTAAATGGATAGTACAATTAGCATTTATTTTTACTGTATTTACACTACAGATGTTGTGACATTTGAAGCACTGAAATATTTTTTAAACTTGACAAAAATCTTTTTATTTACTGTTCTACATTAGTTAGCCAATAATAAATGAGATTTAAAAGCTTATAAGTGAGAAAAGAAGGTAGCAAATCAATAAAACGTAACGTTCGTGTGCTGTTGTTGTTATATAACTCCGAAGTGTCATTTGAAAATATTCTTAGAATCGTTACGACACGAGTAAGACAGAAATATTATAATGGCCTTAGATAAAGGACAATTGAGACACCGAGAATCTGATCCTTACCTGAACTCAGAGAGGAAATTAGAGGTAGGGCTACATCTTATTGCCTTTAATCCAAACTCATAAGGAGTATGTAATAAAAACCACCTGCACTAATTGTGCTTCGTGATACTTTTCACATTTCCTTAAGCTCTGAACTCCTCTTCTCTACTTAGGAGAAGTTTAAGTAATAGAGAAAATGGGTGTACGTTGCTTTGCGGCTTTCATCTGCTGAGGGCATAAACAGTACAGGTGAGTGCTCTATTTGCTAAAATTAGCCATCTTTTATAACAGTTCTAATAAAGGCAGTAACCCACTTGCACAGTCTCGCAGCCAACTTTTGAACAATTAGCAAGGAAAGTATCTAAATTTTCAGGTACAATAAATGCCTTCACTAGAAAAGGATTTGTTTTACAATTTCAGCTACACAACACATTGAAATATTGTCTCTTAGAGAGCAACACCATGTCATGTCCCTACTTGAGGAGAAAAATCAACAATATGGTTGTTCTCCTTTCAACACAGCACTAAAATAATGATCTACTTAAAACACCTTTTTTTTCCCTCCTTTCACTTACTTGCCTCAAAACCTGCAATATATCAGCAGTAGAATATCTAAACTGATCAACCTGACACTGAAAGTCATTTGACTATGGAAGTCTCACAGAAGGAAACTATGTAACTAAATGCTTTCTGTTTTTATAATATTTTTTATTGATTTTATTGAGCATTTTTTCTCCGTCCCCTTCCTCCCTCTTCCCTCCTCTTTAACCATCTCCCATGGTCCCCATGCTCCCAATTTACTCAGGAGATCTTGACTTTTTCTACTTCCCATGTAGATTAGATCTGCGTATGTCTCTCTTAGGGTCCTCATTGTTGTCTAGGTTCTCTGGGATTGTGATTTGTGTAGGCTGGTTTTCTCTGCTTTATATCTAAAAGTCACTTGTGAGTGAGTACATACTTTCTAAGAAAGAGAGGTCAGACAGGGGCCAGTCAGTAAAAGAAAACTCTGGCTTCACTTGCCCAAGCATGTTTAAGGGGTTGTGACAGTAAATACATAGTTTGTTGTTGCTGTTAATAATAGTTCATTTTTATTTTATTGTGTTTTTTTAAAGAATTTTGCACATGTACTCAGTGAGTACTGACTACTCTTACTTCCTGCCTCCCTACCAGCCCTATCCACCCACCACTTCAGATACAAATCTCTCTCTCAAGTTTGTGTCTGTTCATTTTGTTTTGTGACCCTGCCACGGTCTTCTGTGTGACCGAGAGTCTAGAGCTATCTATTAGAACTTATAGGGGTCAGTAGAGGGTATAAAACTAAAGACAATGATTCCTCCTTGCAGCAGCCAGTAGATCAGGGGTAAAAGGCAGGACCCTGTGAGTTCCTTCTGTTCTTCAACTGACTGTTGATTAAGCTGGTCTTGTTGAAAGGGCAGATAACTACAGTTGATGTGAATTAATGATTACAATAGATATGTGGATCTTGGAAATGGTGTTTCCTAGTCTTCCAGACTTTTATAAATGCCCTGGCCTCTCTTCTGCATTGCTCCCTCAGCCTGAGAGGGGGCAGTATAAAGGACTTATTTGGGGCAGAACTGACATTCATAACTTATTTTCTGCATATGGAGCAGCTATGGGCCTGCACTCACCACTGTTCCTTGTAAGGAAATGTTTCTCTAATTAAGGCTAGGATTATTTTTTATGGGTATAAAAAGGTATTACAAATGCAGCTTGCTGCCATGTTAGTTCTGTTACCTGTCAGAAATATGCTCTCCCCCCACCCCATGGACATACGACTTTCCTAGATGTGTGTTAGCCAGGCTCACAATATCAGATATTTCCCACCCATTGTGACTCTCATGAAATGGATCTACTCAGAAAACAGTAGGATATTCACTACCCCCTCCCAAAGTCAAGCCTCTGGTGCACAGGTGGGCATGTCTTGCTTTCCACATGGTTTCCTCATACTCCCTTTATCCAGATTTATCCTCACCCTATCCTACATCTTCAACTTCTCAAACAACTTCTCTTCCTGCATATACTTTTTCACTCACAGTATTCTGACCTTCACTTTCTTTTTACATAAGTTCTACTTCCCCTTTTCCTAGTGCAACCTTGTTTTCTGACTTGCATGTATATTTCATGTTAGACATAACATACTAAAGAGTTGAAGCTAGGATCTTCATATTGAACAAATGCCAATTGTCCTTTTGAGCCTTGGTCACTTCACTTGGAATAATCTTTTCAACTCTATTCATTTCCAAGAATTTTTTTTATAATTTATATTTGCAACTAATTAAAATTCCATCGTGTGCATGTACCTGTGGTGGTTTGAAGGAAAATGCCCCCCAAAGGAAGTGACACTATTAGGAAGTTTGACCTTGTGAGAGAAACTGTGTCACTGCAGGAATGGACTTTGAGGTCTCTTTTGTTCAACCCTACCTCAGTGTGACAGTCAGTCAACTTCCTGTTGCCTACAAGATGTAGTACTCTCAGCTTCTCTTCCAGCACATGTCTGCCTGCATGTTACCATGCTGCCTGCCATGATGATAATGGATGGAACCTTTGAAACTGCAAGCCACCTCAATAAAATATTCTCTTTAAACGATTTTGCTGTAGTCATGGTGTCTCTTTACAGCAATAGAAAACTCTAAAATAGTACTACATCTTCCTTACCCATTCTTTAGTTGTTAATCGTCTAAATTGTTGTTATTTCCTAACTATTGTGAATAGGGTAGCAATGAATCAATGTTCAGGTATCCCTGTAATAGAGTAAACTCCTTTGAGTAAATACCAGGGGTGGTACACTTGGGTCATATATAATAGCTTTATTTTCAGCATTTTGAGAGATCTCTAGACTGATTTCCAAGGTGGCTACACTAGTTTACATTCTCACCAACAATGTATAAAAGTTCCCTTTCCCCACATGACCACGACCATTTGTTGTTATTAATGTTCTTGATAATAGTCACTCTGATTTAGGTTAGTTAGAATCTCAAATTGGTTTTAATCTGTGTTTTCCTGATGACTGAGAATGTTGAATTTTTTTTAAGTTTTCAAGCCATTTGTATTTCTTCTTTTGAGAGCTTTCTGTTTGGATATGTAGTCCATTTTAATTGATTTGTTCCTTTTATGTTTCGTCTTTAGTTTCTTGACTGCTTTGTATATTCTACATACTAATCCTTTGTGCAATGTATGGCTGGCAAGGGCTGTTTCTCTTCTGGACTTCCTCTTTATTTAATTAACAGTTGCCTTTGATGTACAGACTTTTTTAATTTCATGGAATTCTACTTGTCTATTCTTGGTCTTATTTCTTTTGCTATTGGAGTGCTATTTTAAAAAAAAATTACTACCTATACCACCCATATGTTGAAGCATGCTCTCCACTTTTTCTGCTAGCAGTCTGTTGAGTCTTATTTTGAAGTCTTTGATCCTTTGGAATTGAAATTTTTATAGAGAAAGGGAGAGAGATAGAGATGAAAGAGAGAGAGGGGGAGGGAGAGAGAGAGAGAGAGGTAGTTTCATTCTTCTGCAAGTTGATATCCTAGCACCATTTGTTAAAGATGTCATTCTTTTCTTAATAGCATTTTAGTTAGCTGTGGCCGTATGGCCTTTATTTGGTTTCTCTTTTCTATTCCATCTATGTGTCTGTATTTGTGCTAAATCACACTATTTTTACTACTACGGATCTGTTGTGTAGTGTAACTACAGATATAGTATATCTCCCATCACTTATTTTTGTTGGGACTGCTTTGGTCATCTTTGTTCTTTTCTGCTTCTATATAAATTTTAATATTGATGAAGGAGGGTCATCTATCTATAAGTTACCTTTATTGGTTAATAAAGAAACTGCCTTGGCCCTTTGATAGGACAGAAAATTAGGTAGGCAGAGTAGACAGAACAGAATTGTGGGAGAAAGAAAGCAGAATCAGGCAGATGCCTCAGGCAGTCATCATTCTTCTCCTCTCCCAGACAGATGCCGACTAAGATCTCTCCTGGTAAACCACCCCTCATGGTGCTACACAGATTACTAAATATGGGTTAAACCAAGATGTGAGAATTAGCCAATAAGAGGCTGAAACTAAGGGGACAGGCAGTGATTAAAAGAGTACAATTTGTGTGTTGTTATTTCAGGTAAAGCTAGCCAGGTAGCGGGATGCAGCCCACCGTTCCTTCAACAAATATTGTTTTTGTTTTGTTTATATATCTGGGAAGGATGTTCTGAATCTATAAACTGCTTTTGGTAGTATGGCTACTTTCAGAAGATTAGTTCTGGTTCACAAGCATAGGAGGTCATTACATCTTTTGGTGCCTTCTTCAATACCTTTCTTTAATGTCTCACCATTTTCATTGTAGAGGCCTTTCATTTCTTTGTTTACATTTATTCTTATTTTGGTTTTTGTGTGGCTACTGTAAATATGACTGATTTCATGGTTTCTTTTTCCACAAATAAATCACTGGTATAAACAAAGACTATTTATTTGTATGAAACATATTCAAGAGGCAAAGACAGACATATCTCTGTGAGTTTGAGAACAGCCTGGTCTACAAAGTGAGTTCTGGGCAGCCAGAACTACATAGAGATACCCTGTTTAGATAGATAGATAGATAGATAGATAGATAGATAGATAGATAGATAGATAGATACTTTTTAAAAATTCCCTGGTTATTTGTAAAGCAACTCTTAATTAAATCCATTGATAAGGTTTCACTATAATTCTATATTCATGCCTTGTCTAATCAAACAATATATGCATTTCCTTTGCTCAGGACACACCTTACACTTAATAAAAGTACACATTCATTTTTTCATGTCTTTTATATGTATTTTATCATCTTCAGAATTTTGAATCTAACTTATTCATGAAAAGGTCCAGTTCCAGAAAGAAAAATTTTTTTTTTTTTTGGTTTTTCGAGACAGGGTTTCCCTGTAGTTTCTAGAGACTGTCCTGGAACTAGCTCTTGTAGACCAGGCTGGCCTCGTACTCAGAGATCCGCCTGCCTCTGCCTCCCGAGTGCTGGGATTAAAGGCGTGCGCCACCACCGCCCGGCCAAGAAAAATTTTTAAATGTTAAATAATTTTAAATGCCATGATACAAATGGTAAAGCAACACTTCCTGTAAGCTGGAAAAGCCCGTGCTGCAGCTAATATCACTCACAGCTATTGTCCTAACTTTCAGAAGAATGACCTGTTCCAACTGTGTGGCCACTAATGAGTGCTTTAAAATATTCTAGAATAGAACAAACTGCAATTCATTATTTTATTATCATTACTGATGGAAATTTTTCATCTTTTGAGTATAGATTTAATTTTATGAAAATGGAAAACTGAAATAACATTCTGAAATAACAGAAAATAAGCAAAATATTTGGGAAAAGGGAACTGTCTTGCCTATGACTGAATCTTCCAAACTTAAAATCAGGCCCAGATCTCAGTAACTATTTATTGATGTAGTGCATAAATTTTTGATCAAAAGTAAGTAGTGATTCTGAAGAAACAATATTTCTTTGGCTCCATAGGCAATTCAGAAGAACAGCTCCAAATACATGAAAAATTTTGGACTCACTGACTTTTAGAAGAAATAACAGTCTCACACACATAAAAACATGAGTATTTTCTTTAAACTTCATCAGTATTTTTGGCTACTCTTATGAATGGGTAGATTTTGAAGGTTATTTCAGAAATGTATATTAAAATGTAGAGCTGTTTTCTGCTAGTTGATCTGTTTTGTTGTTAAATAGCATGCTATGCACCAAGAGTTGAAAAGACTACATTGAAATTATACCAAAACATTTCTGCAGGTTATTACCTGCAGAAAGCAGTACAATTATAGATTATTTCAATTTTAGTCTTTCTAAATCTGCAGAAAGTGGCATAATAGATTATTTCATTTTTAGTCTTTCTAAAATTGATATAATAAATATACACTAATTGGTTAAATTGTTGTGATAAATAAGCATTTATTGATGATAAACACAAGGAATCAGAGCTTACAGATCACAGTGCTATTTGCACCTACACTACATACCATCTAAAACAACTGGTTAAGCCAGGCGGTGGTGGCGCACGCCTTTAATCCCAGCACTCGGGAGGCAGAGGCAGGCGGATCTCTGAGTTCGAGACCAGCCTGGTCTACAAGAGCTAGTTCCAGGACAGGCTCCAAAGCTACAGAGAAACCCTGTCTCGAAAAACAAAACAAAAAATAAATAAATAAATAAAAAATAAAAATAAAAAAATAAAAATAAAACAACTGGTTATTCCTTTTGTTGGGTAAGAGTTCTATTGAATACTAAAGACACCACAGTGACAAAGATACTGATTTCATGGAATCTGGAAAAATTCAGGAACTTAGAACCCGATAAGAAGTCTTTTCTGTACAAATCTTTTTACAACTGAAGAAATAGTCATAACAAGGAACCAAAGCTAAAGGACAAGCAGGGATTATCTAAATGAAGATGGTGATAAGCTTATGAGGAAATAGTCCATGGATAAAAAGGAGTGTTGTGCTTTAACTGAAATATGAATGGTTTGCAAATACAATCCAGAGACTAGCAAAAAACGGTAAAAGTAGGATTTTACTTTGAGAGAGAAATACGATGAGGGGGGTTACATAAACAATGCATAGGTTTTTTGAGAGATGACATCAAAGTTCCTCAGAAAGTTGAAGTTCGTGGGTAAGTACATCATTGTGATGTTGGAGGTCGACCAGAGGAAGCTGTGCAGAATGAGAAGGCAAGCGCAGGCAAAAGACTGCTGTGCTGTGTGTCTTTTAGGAGAAAATGGAGAGCAATGTCTCTGTGATATTGCAGACACAAAAGATACTAATCATAAAATTAAAAGTCTATGCCAGACATCATCAAAATTATAAGCATCTGTTCTCCAAAAAATGCCACAGAAAATGAAACTGCAAACAACATACGGAATCATTTGGAACTGATACAGACACAGAACATATACAATGAGAGGAGGGGTGGACCACATGCAGAACTCCCACAGTAAATTGACTATTAGCCCAATTATTTCAAATGTCAGAAAGCTTTAACATCCACTCCATAATAATAATATGCAAATCCTCAAGCACTACATGAGATGACATTGAACATGATGGGGTCATCAGTGAATGTTCAATGAGATTCTGAGCCACAGACATGAACACCATGAAATTATAAAGATTTTGAAGAATGAAAACACCAGGTGGCAAGAAGAATATGAAGAAAATTAAAATACCAACAATAGCTGGAGGAAGGATTGAACAGTCCAGAAAATCTGGAAAAAGGATCACTTCCCACAGGCATGCCTTTCCTAGATTCATACTATCCCATTTTTATATATTTATCAAAGTAAAAAAACCACATATTCACAAAAAGACTCATAATAATGTTCAGCAGGTTAACTCATAACAGATAACAACTGGAAACAACACAAATACTCACCATGAAGCAAGTAGGCAAACAAGGTGTGGCATCTTCAAATAACAGTAAACAACATCACAAGAAAATTTACAGATGCATGTTATCAATTGGGTGAATCTCAACAGCGTCAGTTTGAATAAAGGATGGGCAGAATACATAATGTTTATTCAAAGACAGTAACACTTATATATACTAATACAAATCAGAAGACTGGCTATCTTTGGGTAGGACTGGTAAGGTAACTGTGAAGGAGTCAGACAAGAGTTTGGGAGTGATTAAAATATTTCATACTTGATGGGTTGTTTCACAGGTACATACATGTTTTCAAAAATCTTGGAAGGTATGCTTATGATCTGTGTATTCTATTGTAGATGCATAAATAAATAAACAAACAAATAAAATGCATTTAAAAAAATCTAGCACTTCGGGCGGCAAGATGTCTTCATGGTTAGGAGCACTTAACCCCTCTTGCAGAGGATCCAGGTTCAGTTTTCTGCACACACGATGCTCACAGCAGCCCATGACCCCAGGTAAGAAGATCTGATGCTCTCTTCTGCACTCTTCTGTCTCCTCCCTCCCTCTTCCACTCTCTTCTGCCCCCTTCTTCCCACCTCCACCATTTTCTGCCTTCTGTGGGTCTTGCATACAAGCAGTACACATAAACATGCAAAGGCTCAGGCCCAAACATAAAAAATAATGAATAAATAAACCTTTATTTTAATAAAAAAAAATGTATGTCAGGGTCCGGTGCCAGCCAAGACCATAAATTATTTCTCCAGACCAGAGGGGAGGCAAGGAATTAAAGACACAACTCACGTGGCTTTATCAGGAGGGAGATTCTCAGTGATCCCTCATGAAATCCTGAGTTCACATCCTGAAAATTCCTCTGTGTTTATTCTCCAAACAGCCTTATACACTAAAACATAAATTGAGGGGGAAATTTATTAGCATTCTGTTTCTTAGGTAACCAGGTAAATGGCTGTGGTCAAATCCACACATCTACCTATGCCTGCTCTGTCACATCCTGCTCTGTATGCCAGTTCTGTGTAGGCTGAATTAACATCTCTATCCCAGGCATCCTCCAAATTACAAAGAAGGAGCAGAACAATATCCTGACCCTTTGTTAGGGATGGCCACAGGCTAGGTGACCACCTCCTGTGCAGGAGGCGCAAACTGTGGCCTGGGATTCTGGTCACCATACCATGTAGAAATATGGGCCTACACATGTAAAATTGAAGATTTCTAATCAATACGAAAGCTCCGTGAACATAATTAGAACATCAATAAAGGTTAAATTGAAAAAGTTGGATGATCATTCTGAGAACATGAGATAAGACACCTGAAATCTAAATCTACAATGTAAGGGATTGATTTGTGGATCTCTTTCGACACACTGTCAAGTTGTGTTGTCTGCTTCTGTCTCCAATTCAACTAATGGTTTCAATTTTCAGTTTGGTTCTGTAGCTACAGTGACATGACTATTTTCTTATCACCTTGTAGGGATAATTACCTTGCAAGTGGTTTGATGAGTTAAAGTTTTAGTCTCACTCTAAAGGCCCAAAATAAAGTACTTCTTTATTGATGTGTATGATATAAAATAACAGTTTTTGTTGGCTTCTCAGTTCCTCCCTAACATTGGAAAACACAGTACCTGTATCATCAGTTGGCTGATTGCACCCACATCTTATGACAGCAGAAATATTAGACACAAAATTAAATCAAGGAAAAGTGGATAATTTAATCTATCTGTGTGAATTAGCAAGATGTATTACAACTACGTTTGCTTTCATTATAAATTATATGTATTTCTTTTTTATATGTATCCATTTCTTTAAACTCACTAGGGACATGAAGGGGAAGCCTAGCCCAAAACCTTGTTTTGTAAGGCGTGTCCCCCTTGGTCTGAAGGCGTGCCCCCCTTAGTCTAAAGGCGTGTCCCTCTTAGGCGTGTCCCTCTTAGGCGTGTCCCCTTTAGGCTAATATTGACTTATAAAATCTTGCGGGCCTGCGGCCTGCCTTCTCTTTGTTTTCCTGCCCTCCTCGCTGGAACCTTGGATTTGTAAGTTCCCTTTCCTTTCCTTTATTAAAACTGACATATATATATTAAAGCTTGTCTGGTGAATCATAACTGCCGATCAACCACGCACCTTCATTTGGCGTCCAACTAGGGCATTTGGGAGCCTTCAGCTCCAGTTCCCACACTGCGTGGCAGGGATTCGGCCTTGGACTCTTGATTGCTTCAGAGCAGTTTCCCAGACTAGCCTGTCCGAGCCCCGCTTGTACGGAGCAAAGGACGTGTGTGTGTGTGTGTGTGTGTGTGCGCGCGCGGGTGACTCAGTCCGAGCTCGCTAACCCCTCAGGCAGCACCAGTCCCGGCTGAGTTCGGCCTGGGCCCTGACCTGCCGGAGACTAGCGGTTACTGCCGGAGTCCCAACATTCGAGCTCCGCTGGTACTGCAGACTCGGTTTGGCCGAGCGGTTATTGCCCTAGCGACCTACTGGCAGGGAACGGTCATTTCAGGTAAAATTTCTTTAGATTAAAAAAAAAAAAAAAAAAAATGTCTGACCATATCACCGTTGAAAGCTTCTGCAATCTATTTAATTATACTATGGTAGAAATATTACAGGATACATATGATATTCCCATAACTTGGATGTTTATAGGGCTTGCAATTTTTCTCGTATTTGGTTTCTCCCTTACATGGTTTGAAAATAGAAAAATGATAAAGTCCTTACAGAATGAAACCAGGATTCTTAGGACAGAGGTTGAATGCTTAAGAAAGGGCACAACTGTTTTGAGTGACAACTTTAAGTCGGTCGAGGTATTTGCAAAAACAATTCAGACTGACACCAAGAAAGAGTTTGAAGGTCTCAAGGAAGGGAATAAGGCTTTGTCTGATATGACTCGGTCAAATGAGCAAAATTTAGAAAAACTACAGTCTGATATTAAGGAGAGACTCATTGCTGCGGAGGAGAGAACAGCTGATTTGGATCGTAAACTTCAGTCCCTGTCTGAAACATTATCAGAGAGAATTAAAACTGCTGAATGTGAAAATCGGATTTTGTCTAAAGGATATGACAGATTGGCTGACAGATTGTCAATACAAGAAGGCACAATTCATGCCATGAAAATTCTATCCAAGGATGAGATACTAACTCTACTGGACAAACTTCATGTTTTGGAATCCTCCATGAAGGCCTTGGAGCATAATTCTGGACAGGAGATCCAGGCCTTACAGAAGGCAATAGTAAGCAGATTAGAAAAGATTGAGGAAATTATAGAACAGGAGCAAACGGTACAAAGGCGAAATTTAACTCCGTCAATGAGTAAAACTCTCCGGGATAATTTCCATAAAGTTCTACCTGCCTTTCCAATAGTAACGTCAGAAAAGGTGACTGGTTCCAAAAACCCTAAAGTCATCAAGGAATATACATGGGAACCCGTCCGTATGAATGATCTCAAAGAAATTAAACAAGCTATTATGAACTTTGGGCTACATTCGTCCTTTGTTAGAGAGATGCTCAAAACTTGGTCTATAAGCAATAAGGCAACGCCCCATGATTGGGTACAATTAGTATCAGCTGTTCTAGAGAGTGGGTCACAATTAAATTGGAAATGCATGTTCAGACAAGAGGCTAAACTTTTAGAACAGCAGGAAAGAGCAAAGGGAATTGAGATCTCCCTAGATCAAATTCTAGGTGAAGGACTTTTCTCCGATCCTCTGGAACAAGCGAATTATGATGAACACACCTTATCCATATGTACTACAGCAGCTTTAAAGGCTTGGGACAGGGTTCAAGACCCAGGACAGAGACTGGAATCATATATCAGAGTTAAACAGGGTCAGAGAGAACCCTTTAGTGATTTTTTACAAAGGCTAACTAAAGCTGTACAGATAGGGATATCTGACCCAGAAGCAAGACGTATAATAATTGAATCTTTGGCTTATGAGAATGCCAATGTGGAGTGTAAAAGGATCCTGGGGCCTTTAAAGATGAGATCAGCGCCCTTGGACGAATGGGTCTTACATACAATGAATGTTGAATCATTTGACTATGGCACTGAAGCATGGGTCGAAGAAGCAATTTCTAATGCAAAAAGGAGGCATCAAGTTACCAAATGTTTTAATTGTGGCAAGATGGGACATATTAAAAGGAATTGCAGACAACGGATTTTCAGAAATAATAATAATAATAATAACAACAACAACAATAATAATAATAACAATAATAATAATAATGCCTCTTCTAGAAATAACAGACGTAGGAGGACTCAGCCTTCAGGTATATGTAGGAGATGTGGAAAAGGCAGACACTGGACAAATGAGTGCAGGTCAACAAGAGATAGACAAGGCAACCTGTTGCCACTGGGAAACTCAATGGGGGGCCTCTCGCAGGCCCCCATGACGAATGTGGTCCAGTCATTTCCGGTTACTACCGAGAACATGCCTCATCAAGAAAATTAGAAAGCCCTATGCCTGCTGTTAAAAGCAAAAATGGCCTGAAAGATGAGTTACGTGTATTTTGGCAGACTTTTATAAATGAACAAAGACCAAAGTTGAGAGTGTGTGTAAATGGCGTTTTTATTACTGGCCTACTGGACACAGGTGCGGATGTAAGTATCATTACTCCAGAATCTTGGCATCCGCATTGGCCTCTTCAGGATGTAAATGTTCAGTTCCTGGGAATTGGAACCCTATCTCAAGTAAGGCAGAGCACGAGATGGGTTGAATGCATAGGGCCAGAAGGACAAAGAGCAAAATTAAGGCCATATGTAGCCAATATTGCAGTGAATTTATGGGGCCGTGACCTGTTGCAGCAATGGAATACCCAAATTAACATTCCTGCTGCTTCTAGAGCCTATATCACTGAGGGAAATATTAAAAGATATTACAGAAGGCGGAAACCGGCTGTTCGGGCTGTACAAGAATGCAAAGCAATTGATGGCCCTTCAGAGATACGAACAGCACTGCCTCTAAAATGGTTGACTGAGAAACCAATATGGACAAAGCAATGGCCTTTAGCTGAGGAAAAGTTGCAGGCTTTAGAACAGCTGGTACAAGAGCAATTAGATGCTCGACATATAGAAGAATCTACCAGCCCTTGGAATTCTCCTGTATTTGTTGTTAAGAAAAAATCTGGTAAGTGGAGAATGGTGACAGATCTCAGGGCTATCAATAAGGTTATTCAACCTATGGGCTCTCTGCAATCTGGAATTCCTCTGCCATCTTTATTACCAAAAGGATGGCCTCTCATAGTAATTGATTTAAAGGATTGTTTCTTCACTATACCTTTACAAGAAAAAGACAGAGAAAAGTTTGCCTTCACAGTGCCTACTTATAATAACTCTCAACCTACAAGGAGATACCAGTGGACCGTCCTCCCACAGGGCATGTTGAACTCTCCCACCCTGTGCCAATATTTTGTAAATCAACCATTGCAAATAATACGCAAGCAATTTCCCAAGTCGATAATTTATCATTACATGGATGATATTCTGTTATCTGATTCAAACATGGCTACTTTAGAAAGACTGTTTGAAGAAGTAAAAATACTTTTACCTAAATGGGGATTGCAGATTGCTCCTGAAAAAATTCAGAGAGGAGATTCTGTTAATTATCTAGGTTATAAAATAGGTTTACAAAAAATTAAGACACAAAAAGCACAAATTAGGAGAGATCGGTTACGGACTCTCAATGACTTTCAAAGGTTGTTAGGAGACATTTCCAGCTTACGACCAGCTGTTGGCATAACACCTGATATGATAATTCATTTAAATAAAACCTTGGATGGTGAAAAAGACTTAAACAGTCCCAGAGAATTAACAGCTGAAGCAGAAAAGGAGCTGAGAATGATTGAAGAGAAATTACAAGAGACACATGTGGACAGGGTGAATCCAGAGCTCAGTTGTATTCTCGTCATATTGCCTTCCAAAATTTCTCCTACAGGAATTTTAATGCAGAGAGATGATATTATCTTAGAATGGATCTTTTTACCCCATAAACCAAGTAAGAAAATAAAAACTTATGTGGAAAAAGTCTCTGAATTAATTATAAAAGGCAAATTGAGACTTCGTCAACTAGCAGGCATAGACCCAGCAGAAATTATAGTGCCTTTCACTGCTGATGAACTAAAAAAGTTGTGGGAAGATAACGAACCATGGCAAAGAGCTTGCGCTAATTTTTTGGGAGAAATCAATAACAACTATCCGAAAAGCAAGAGGCTTAACTTTATAAAGAGAACTTCTTGGATTCTCCCCCGAATCATCCGTGATGCTCCAATAACTGGAGCACGTACATTTTATACTGATGCTAATAAATCAGGGAAAGCAGGTTACAAATCAGAAGATTTGAGTAAGGTGGAACAAAGCCCTTATGATTCTGTCCAGAAGGCAGAATTATATGCCATTCTTATGGTGGTAAGGGATTTTAAAGAACCGCTTAATATAGTTACTGATTCACAATATGCAGAAAGAGTAATCTTACATATTGAAACTGCTGAATTTATACCTGATGATACAGAACTAACCTCATTGTTTATCCAGGTACAAGACATGATCAGGAACAGGCTTTGCCCTATGTATATAACACACATCCGATCTCATACGGGTCTGCCAGGTCCTCTAGCAAAAGGTAATGCAGAAATTGATCAATTGTTGATTGGTAATGTGCTGCAGGCCTCTGAATTTCATAAAAAACATCATGTCAATAGCAAAGGCTTGAAGAAAGAATTTTCTATTACATGGCAACAAGCTAAGGAAATTGTAAAGAAATGCCCTACTTGCTCTTTTTATAACCAAACACCACTGCCTGCAGGGGCTAATCCAAAGGGCACTCAAAGGAATGAAATCTGGCAGATGGATGTGTTTCACTTTGCAGAATTTGGCAAATTAAAATATGTACACCACACCATTGACACTTATTCAGGTTTTCAATGGGCAACTGCTTTAAGCTCAGAAAAAGCTGATTCAGTAATCACTCATTTATTAGAAGTTATGGCCATCATGGGTATACCTACACAAATAAAGACAGATAATGGTCCAGCTTATGTCTCTAGGAAAATGAAACAGTTTTTTGCTTATTACAATATTAAGCATGTTACAGGTATACCATACAATCCTACAGGTCAAGCAGTCATAGAAAGATCAAATAGAACTATAAAGGATATGTTAAACAAACAGAAAGGGGTGGAAAATACCCCTAGAAATAGGTTACATAGTGCTTTATTAACCTTGAATTTTCTCAACGCTAATGAGAAGGGGACAACGGCTGCAGAAAGACATTGGATAATGGAAAAGTCTGCTGAATTAAATCAACCAGTTTATTTCAAGGATGTGCTGACCTCGCAGTGGAAGCCAGGAGATGTGCTGCGTTGGGGAAGGGGTTTTGCTCTTGTCTCCACAGGAGAGGAAAAATTGTGGATACCGTCAAAATTAATAAAGGTTCGGTTTGAAGAGAAGAAGCCCCTTGGAGAAGAAAAATAATTCATTCACAAGGATGATGATCATACTGATGGTAAGAAAAGCATATAGGTTGGGGGCAGGGTTCTTTTCTTATCTCCACAGGAAACCACTCATCTTCAAAGAACTTAAGGGACCCTGGATATTTAAATACTGATGCATGGACACTAGTTACAACCTAATATGGATCAACACAGAACCCGAATATGTTTAGTAAGTATAAAACATTTTTTTACATATATACTGTGCCTTTATTTATATGTATATAGAGCTGGTTTTGGAGTTGGACTATGGCTCAGTCCTTCTTCAATTCCAAGCCTGTTTATAAGAGATATCTCAGAGTTTCTGTCTCAGGTCAGGAGCCATGAAATGGGACAGAATAACAATAGTAATAATAATAATAATAATAATAATAATAATAATAATAATAATAATAATAATGATAATGATGATGATGATGATGATACTTGATAAACTTTCTTTGCCTTTCCTCATATCTGTCTGTCTTTATTGTACCTTCCATCGAATATATATGTCTGTATATGTCTTTGTAGATAATGTTTACCTTTCCTGTAACAAACAACAAATTTTCCTTCAGTAATCTTTGAAGTTTCCAGGATGAAGATGGGGCCCCACAACATCAATTTCACCTGGTTACTATGACGTCATGTTTTTAATAGCGCTAAAATTAGACCTTTTTTTGGTTTTTTTTTTTTGGTACCAACTACACAAGACAGTTTCAAATGGTGTACAATTTTGACAACACTCTGGCCGGACCTCCTCAAAACACTCAGAGGCTAGTTACAATTTCCTCGACAAAATGTTATTCTGGGAATTTTACCATCATTTGCTTTCATGGAACCCCCTGAGAAGAACGTCGCCCCCATGTCAGCTAGAAGCAATCTTAGAGGACGACGCCCCCTCTCCCAACAGAGTTTGCCCTCTGGTTTAGGGACATCATTTGGTAGATGGTATAGGGTTGAGGGGATGGGGGAGGTATTATATGGACTCAGGGGTGTTTATGAAAAAAAAAAGGGGGGGGGGATTACCTGGTTTGATGGGATGATTAGTATTTGTGAATTATTGTTATTAGAAAATTGCATTGGTGTTGATTCTTGTATATTGAACATTGTATATGAGTATGCTTCTACCTCTATTGTATGAGAGTATGCTTCTACCTCTGTTTAAAACAATTGTTATATTGAGATATTTATCATATTGCAATGTACATTTCTACCTCTGATATTATTTGTATAATGACATTGTTTACGTTTGGGGATATTGTCCTCATTTATTGCACAGTTGTTTTTCAGGTTTTTTAGATACATAGAAATTATATTTAGTATAGATAGTATAATCTTCGACCTCTTTGAAGAGCTGTAGAACATGGCCTTTAATCTAACCTAGAGTTTGATACTTATGAGACACAATCACTCCTGGCAACACCACTCTACTCCCGAGAGAATGTTGAGCACCAAAGACACTCCACTGGGAGCTTGTCTTCTTCTTGGCAGAAGTGGCCTTTAGGCAAAGAAAAAGCCCATACCTCGACCACTGACAGAGTTTCAGAGTATCCGTAAATGGATAAAAACAGGATTGTCTTATCTTGCCAAGACAGGGTTGGACAGTTCTACAAAAAGTTCCTTGCCTTTGAAAAATGTTATGTCAGTTGTGTTAGGCCTTAGCCAAAGTTGGTTGCCTCAACATTGCAAAACGAAACTTTGGGTGACTGCCCAGGTAGTTAGTTGTCTCTGTCATTTGTTGCACATTTTGGAAGTTTCTTGTTTGTACTTCCTGGTTGCTTAAGTAATATTACTTCCCTTCTCAGATCTTTGATGGGGTTGAAGATTAGATAATTGTAGTTACCCTCTACATTATTTAGACTCCTTGAAATAGAATGCTTAGTAAAACTTTTGTTATATGTTTCTTCTTAATATTGTTTGTAATTTTATATTTATTATTTGTTCCTATTGAATATAGTTGTATTTGGTTTGGTTCTGTCTTATTTAGACAAAAGGGGGAGATGAAGGGGAAGCCTAGCCCAAAACCTTGTTTTGTAAGGCGTGTCCCCCTTGGTCTGAAGGCGTGCCCCCCTTAGTCTAAAGGCGTGTCCCTCTTAGGCGTGTCCCTCTTAGGCGTGTCCCCCTTAGGCTAATATTGACTTATAAAATCTTGCGGGCCTGCGGCCTGCCTTCTCTTTGTTTTCCTGCCCTCCTCGCTGGAACCTTGGATTTGTAAGTTCCCTTTCCTTTCCTTTATTAAAACTGACATATATATATTAAAGCTTGTCTGGTGAATCATAACTGCCGATCAACCACGCACCTTCAGGGACACTTCAATAATGATTATTATAAATAGATTTTCTTTTAAAAAGTGGCAAAGTTACACTCATTATCAATGTGCTAAAAACAACCCAAACCCATAAATGTTCACAATGGACACTTCTTATCAGAAATTCTTTCATATTGCATCAATGTGATTATTTTTTATTTTTCACCATGAACAAGGATGGAAGAAAAAGTCTTTAGAACCCTTTAGAAATCTTCTGCATTAGAAATTAATAGATTTCCCTGAAGGTTCTAGAAGATGTTATTCTCCATGTTCAATCACAAAAGAACCAGGGACAAATATGAAGGAAATCACTCAAAACAAATAATATAACTCCAGTTATTATGGCTGAGGGGTGCCCAACTCTAATAGTCTGACTTAAATAGTAGGATTAAGATCTAGAATATACCACACTATAAATGAGCAAGGTGAAGCTCAAAATGACATATGGTCTTGCTCTTAGGTGGAAGAGCCAAATTAAAAAGCCTCAAAAGATGATTCAAAGCAAATTATTTGAGTGTCACTTGATATTGTTAAGTCACTCATTCATTCAATAAATGATAAGTACCTACTATACTAAAAAGACCAGGCTAGATGTGAAGAATGTAGGGGCTAGCCATAATAAGCTATGTATGGGCGGGTCATTCAAAGGAAGTTCTTTACTTCCAACCATTATCACCTGCCAGAGTAGAACTTGGCCATGATAAATTTAACAGGAGACCTGAGTCTCAGTAGTTTATCCTGAGGCAATGCCCGGTTGCTGGAGGAACCACAAGCTGAGATTACCTGACCTCCCTCCACCCAAGAACAGACTATTCAAAGGAAATTCCTGGCATTCCAACCGCTGTAGATAGGATCACCCAGCCAGCACACACTCACCAGGACACCCCTAGACAACTGTCAGCCAATAAGAAGTCTTGAACCTCAGAGACCCCTTACCCTCACATTTACTACTATAAAACCCTATTCTGATTGCACTTGGGGCTCTCCATTTATTCCAATACCTTGGACACACAGAAAGACAGAGTTTGCAAACTTGATTAAAATAAAGGTTCTTGGTTTTTTCATATGGGACTCGGTCTCCTTGTTGGCTTTTGTGGTGACTTTGCAGATTTGGTCATAACGTACAAAATTTTGGACAAGTGAGTACCTTTAAGAGAAGATGAAAATTTAATATTTGAAAATTAAGTAAATGCTTTAATAGAAAATAGAAGTGAATAAGTAATTTTGTCTAGGTTAGAAGAACCAGGTAATCTTCCACAAAACGATATTTCAACTGGACTTTTTAGAAGATTCATTAATTTCCCAGGCAACCACAACCAATTCCTATAAATTCAGTGAACGGTAACAACAGAAATGTATTTTATCACAGTAATGGAACTCATAAGTCAGAAATGAAGGGTTTCTAGGTCCACTTCCTCCCGGAGGTTTCAAGGAAGCATTCATGCCAGATCTCTGTCCTCATTTCTGATGACTAAGCCTGGTAGATGCGGTTTCCATCTCTGTCTCCTCTCTGTCCTTGATGTAGCTCTGCTCTTACAGGCAGGCACATTTATCACTGGATATAAGGATTATCTAACCCAGAATAATCCCCCCAACCTCTTCCTCTTATCTACACAATATGTATTTTTTTCAAAGAAGATCACATTCATTGATGTGGGTAGGTTTCTCTCATGGATTGTATGTAACTACATTATCCAGCACACTATGGGAACAAACACGATCTTACAAACTGGAAAAGTTGGAAAGGACTAAGTAATAAAAGCAAATATTACTGCACAGATATTTAGAGAGTGTGCAAAGCGTAATATCATTAGAAAGAGCCTGGATAAGTCAGGACCGTGAGGAGTGCGTTTACCCATTGAGACGGTGGGACAGATCTAACGGGAGACCACCAAGTCCAGTTGGAATGGGACTGATGGAACAGGGGACCAAACCGGACTCTCTGAATGTGGCTGACGGTGGAGGAGGACTGAGAAACCAAGGACAACGGCAATGAACATGAACTCTACAGCATGGATGGGCTCACTGTGAGCCTTGTCAGTTTGGTTGCTCACCTTCCTGGACTTAGGGGGAGCTGGGAGGACCTTGGACTTAACATAGTGAAGGGAACCCTGATGGCTCTTTGTCTTGGAGAGGGGTGGAGAGGGGGTATGGGTGGAAGGGAGGGGAGGGAAGGGGAAGGAGGAGGGAAGGAGATGGAAATCTTTAATAAAAAAAATGAGGAAGAAAAAAAAAGATGGAATATACACATAGAAAAAAAAAAAAAAAAGAAAGAGCCTGGAAAGAGGGTAAGAGGTAATGATTAAGAAGCAGTTTGGAAACAGAAACACCCTAGAAGTCAAACCAGATTTTACACAAACCAAAAACACTTCAGATGAAGATATCTATAAAACAATTTGGAGTAGAGAAGAGATGTCAGCTGAGGCTGACAGTCTTTGAAAGAGGTTGCCAAAATTATTCTGCAAAGGGCCAGATTGTAAATATTATAGGCTTGCGACCCATGCTATCTCTGTCACTACTACTCAACTTTGCCATTGGAGAGAGAAAGCAGACATAGACAACATGGGAACTAGAAGCTGTGTGTGCATTCCTACACATCAGTATGGATACCAAATTTGAATTTCACATAATTTTAGAGGACAGAATAGAATTCTTTTTTTTAAAAAAAAAGTCTTAAAATACAAAACCACATGTAGGAATAATGTCAACAAAAATGCAAAATAGCTAGTTCTGTGAGCCCATCTTTTATGGGGGTGCTAAAAGCTAGCAAAATCTGGCCAAATCAACTTGTCAAAGCTCTGGGAAAAATCATAAGATGTTTATAATAATCAGAATCTTGAGGGGAGGTGCTCAGTGGTCTAAGTACCTGCCACATGAGTATGAGGACCTGAGTTCTGATCCCCAGAAGACAAGCAGATCATTAAAACTAATTGGCCAGTCAGCCTAGATGATCTGTGCACTCTGGATTCAGTCAAAGGTCCAAAATATATGGGAGACAGCAATAAAGGAAGACAGCACATAGTTACTTTTGATCTCCACCTACATACATGTGCACTTCTCTGCATACCTGCAAACACGTATTAACATATTACATTCACAACAGAGAGACACAGAGACACAGAGACAGATAGAGAGCTGAATCAAGACAAAATTTCCTATAAATTTCAAATTAAGGAAAACTTTATAGCACTTCTGTTTGCCTTTTCCTGTCCCTCCCTAGAGCAGCACTGGTTTGGGGGAGGTAACCTGCATGTCACCATGGGCTGTTTGCTACCTCCTGTGCGAGAGCAACTAGATGAGTCATTTTTGTCTGCTTTGATCAAGACTTAAAGAAGACATTTGACCCGTTTTATTAACTTGGAAAATTCTCACATGCAAATAAAGACTTTCCTCAAAAGCCTTGTGAAGTAAACAGGCTCCTCAGCTTCCTGAGGCAAGAGCACAGAGCTGAGTTAAACAACTGAAGAGCCACAGATTTGGAATAAAAAAGGGAGCCACTTTAGAGTTGGCTAGAGTCTTGGCTCTAGAGGGGTTCCCAGGTATTCAAGGGGATTTCCCCAACTAGTTTCGTGGGGAGCAGAGAAGAGAGTGCCTGAACTGGCCTTATCCTATAGCCACACTGATGAATATCTTGCTTATCACGATAGAACCTTCATCTGGCAATGGATGGAGATAGAGACAAAGACCCTCATTGGAGCACTGGACCAAGCTCCCAAGGTCCAAATGAGGAGGAGAAGGAGGGAGAACATGAGCAAGGAAGTCAGGACCACGAGGGGTGCATCCACCCACTGAGACAATGGGACTGATCTAATGGGAGCTCACCAAGGCCAGCTGGACTGGGACTGATGGAGCATGTGATCAAACTGGACTCTCTGAATGTGGCTGACAATGAGGGCTGACTGAGAAGCCAAGGACAATGGCACTGAGTTTTGATTCTACTGCATGGACTGGCCTTGTGGGAGCCTAGTCTGTTTGGATGCTCACCTTCCTAGACCTGGATGGAGGGGGGAGGACCTTGGACTTTCCACAGGGCAGGAAACCCTGACTGCTCTTAGGACTGGAAGGTGGGGGAGAGGGAGTGGGGAGAGTGGGAGGGAAATGGGAGGAGGGGAAGAGGTGGAAATTTTTAATAAATCAATAAAAAAGACAGAAAAGAGACTAAAAAAGAGTTCCTTTGGGAAATAAAAACACAGAAAAGGACTCACAAGAACAGGGAATTTAGAAAATAGTGTCCAGCCAGGGCAGAATAAATACTTAGGACAAGAACTTCAAATATTCTAGACTTTCATCTTTGACTAATGTGTAAGCTTGGAAGAAGTAGGAAGTAAATGCTGAGGCAGTATTGTCGGGTAAAGTTGCCTGCTCATCCCTACAAAATAAACTCTCAAAGGCAAGAAGAAATTCTTCTCTTTTTCTCTTTTTCTCTTTTTCTTCCTCCCTTCTCTTCTGTTTAGTTGCTGTTGTTGTTCTATTCTATTCTTGTAGTGTGGAGGCCAGCAGGCTTGCTTTTCATCCCGCCCGGATCCCACGTGGCTAGCTTTACACCGGAAATAACAACACACAAATTGTATCCATTTAAACACTGCTTGGCCAATTAATTCCAGCCTCTTATTGTCTAATTCTCACATCTTGATTAACCCATTTCTAATAATCTGTGTAGCACCACGAAGTGGTGTCTTACTGGGAAAGATTCAGCATGTCTGACCTGGTGGCTTCATGGCAACTGTCCCACTGAGGAGAGGCATGGCGATTGCATGAGGCATCTACCTCACTTCCTTCTTCCTGTTCTGTCTACTCCACCCACCTAAGGGCTGGCCTATTAAATGGGACAAGGAAGTTTCTTTATTAACGAATGAAATCAACACAAACAGAAGACTCTCCCACATCATATTCTATTCTATTCTTCTATTCTTTCTTTCTTGAATTGATGTTTTCCATTCCACCATTAAAGAATACTGGCAAAATAACTGAACATAAACTAAAGAAATATCACATACAGTAAATAATACAGATGCTATAAAATGTTCAAGAAAAATATAATTTAAAAAAATGAGCAGCTATAAGCCACTAACAACTACTAGACTGAATCCCACACAAGAACTTGGGAGCATCCAACTTTCAGAAGTAGTATGTTATAATATTTAATGTGTCAGAATCACAATAGAAGTCACAATACTATAGGAAAAGGAAAGTGTGGCCTAATCACAGAAGAATAAGTAGAAACTACACAAAAAAGCTCACTCATTGACTTTCTAGACAAAAATGTTACAATGACTTTTAAACATGTTTAAAGAACTAAGCAAACCAGATTAAAGAAATTAGAACAACACTGTCTCAAAAAAAATGGAACTATTAACAGACAAACATGGTGTAGGAGGATCTTCTTTCTATGTGTTACTTTCATTGGTTGAATAAAGAAAATTGTCTTGGCCTTTTGATAGGGCAGCCCTTAGGTGGGTGGGGTAGACAGAACAGAATGGTGGGAGGAGGAAAGCAGAGTCAGAGAGAGCCGCCATGGAGTCGCCAGAGTCAGACATGCTGAATCTTTCCTGGTAAACCACAACCTCATGGCAATACACAGATTAACAGAAATGGGTTGAATTAAGATGTAAGAATTAGCCAAGAAGAGGCTAGATATAATGGGCCAGGCAGTAATCTAATTAATAAAATTTCCATGTGGTTATTTCAGGGGTTAAGCTAGCCAGGTGGCTGGGAGCCAGGTGGCTTGGATGAAAAGCAGGCCCGCTTCCTCTTCCTCCTTCACCAACAGATTACAAAAGGGAACCAAAAAGTCTGGAACTATAGAAGTCGAAGAATCTATAACTGAAATTAAAAAGTTGACAAGAGAGTTTCATTGCAGGTTGCATAGGCAATAAAATCCATAACAAACTTCCAGATAGATCACTTGAAAAAATGAGGTCTTAGGGATACAAAATAAAACTGAATATTAATAAACAGTGGTTCAAGCCGGGCGGTGGTGGCGCACGCCTTTAATCCCAGCACTCGGGAGGCAGAGGCAGGCGGATCTCTGTGAGTTCGAGGCCAGCCTGGTCTACAAGAGCTAGTTCCAGGACAGGCTCTAAAAAAGCTGCAGAGAAACCCAGTCTCGAAAAACCAGAAAAAGAAAAAAAAATAAACAGTGGTTCATAGACTTACTGGTTTCCACTCAATGTATAATCTCATAAATAATGGGCAATAAATGAGGAGAGATAGAGGAACATAAGGATAAAAATTAGGATCTATCCCATGAAACAGAATTAGATGGTCAATAGTCAAGACAAAGGAATGATCTCAAAAGCAGAAAAAAAATGGAATCAAAACTTCATTCACAAAGAATCCTTAAGATGTTAGAAATAGGTTTCTTATAGGAGCTAAAACTGCTCCCAGAGGAATAGCATGGTTTAAAGGACAGAAAGGAAACAAAATAAATCACAGGAATGTTTTAGTCAAAAGAGTGAAAGGCATAAATGCTGAAAAGTAAAATACATTGCTAAAAGGAAATAAATCTAAACCAGTCAGAGAGACACCCATGTTTCTGCATTGGAGGACTGGCAATATAACCTAAGTAATGTACAGATTTAATGAGATTATTAAAATCAAACAGACTTCTTTTTTTTCTCAACTGAAAATTGAAAGACAAAAGAAGAAAGAAAGAAATAGAATTAAAAGGGGGCTCCAAACAGCAGAAAAAATATTGAAAAAAATAATGACTTTCCCAGGGGCAAAACTTCACACAAGATTATGCCATACAGAGCTATGGGGTACTGGCTCAATGACAGGCTTTTGCATTTGTGAAAAAGACTTAAGAACCCAGAAACAAATCCAAATACCTGTCACTAACTTATTTTCAGGAAGAAGAAATAAATGTGTCTGATAAACAGTACCGAGACAGCTGAATAACCTTCCCAAAATATAAAATTGGATCACCTACCTCACAGAGAACATAAAATCTGTTGAAATGGATCAGTGACTTTAACACAAGGGTAAAGCTATAAAACAAGAGAAAAACAGGGTAAGTCTTCATCACCTTGGACTTCACATTGGATTCTTAGAAATAATGATACAATACCATGAATAATAAAATAATAATAAGGGAATTTTACTTGATTAAATTAGAAAATTGTAAACATTGATACACAACCACCTACAGAATTATAGAAAATATTGACCAATTACATACCTGATTAGTATCTTTTACTCTAAACTATCATTAAAAACTCATAAGAACTCAACAATAAGACAAAACAACTGTCAAAAGGTAGATAGAAAGATATGAATAGAGACAATCCTTAAAAAAACATGCAAATGACCAAAACACACATTAAAATGTTCAAACCAAGTAGTCATAGACATGCAAATTTTAAACTATAAAATACTACTTCATGCCCAGTAATATGGTTTTTATCAAATGAAAAATAACAACTATTAGTGAAAACATGGTGAAATAGGAACCTTTCAGAATGGGACTATGGGAGAGGGTTGAAGGGGAGGGGAGAGGAGAGGAAAGAAAGGGAGCAGAGAAAAATGTAGAGCTCAAAAAATAAAAACAAAAAAAAATCAAAAATAAATAAATAAATAAATAAATAAATAAAAACAAAAAACAAACAAAGAATGTAAACCAGTATAGGCACTGTGGAAAGCAATCTGACACGTACTCAAGAGGTCAACCATAAAATTCCCATATGACCTAGCCATTCCACCACTAGGAAAATATCCATAAGAATTAAAAATATCACCATGAATATTCATAGCACAGCTATTTGCAGCAGCAATTCCTTCCCTTCCTCCTGCCCCCAAAGCAAAAAGAAACAACAAAAAAGAAGACAATGTGGCCAGAAGAGATAAACATAGGTTCTGTTGCTGAATCTGACCAATTAAGAGCCAGCAATGTCCTTAGAATAACTCAAGGTCAGTGATGGTGGTTGATCACTTCCTTGAACCCTAGCAGAAGGCCTAGAAGAACTGATAAAGTTGGGCACAAAAAAAAGAAGCTGGAATACTATTGCAATGGAGGCAGCTAGATAGGGGAACTTAGAAGGTTGGACAAGGATCCAGGTGAGGGTATGGGTCTGTACAAGTTGTGGCACTATTCCGCAGGTTAACAGTCCAAGTGGAAATTTTGAAAAAAAAGAAATGGTAGGAATGGCAACTAGATAGAAGGAGTGCAGAAATAGCCATATTCCTAAAGTTACCCAAAGTACACAAGAGCTGATACAAAGATGGAACCTCAAATTCAGCAAAGATAAAAAGATTAAGGACATACATTTATTTTAAAATGATCATCTGTAGATTTTAAAGCTTTGAAGGGAGGGAAAAGGCCCTTGACAAGAAATAAACTTAGTTAAAAATTAGGACTATTAGAAACCCCCCAGAAGCTTAGGCATATAAGACCTTTATGGATGGTTCAAAAGAACTGAAAAGATTGTAACTATCCTGAGCCTCAAGTGGGCAGAAGCAATACTCAGCTGCTGCGGGGAGGAGCATGGAAAATACCTTCTTTCAAAGGCATGGTATCTAGGGTATGCTGAATGTGAAGAAGGCACATAGAAGCACTCCTTTATTCCATGCATTGCCATAATCACAAAGCAACAGTGATCCTCAACCAGTAATATGAGGGGTGTGGTAGCCTGTTAGTGTTAGTGCTTGTTAAGACAGCCAGAGGCATTCAGCTCAGCTATATCAACTCAGTTTTCTGGTGACAATGCAGTACTATTTTTATTTCCCAGTTTCACTCATTTTATTTATTTATTTATTTCCTTATTTTTGAGACAAGATCTGCCTGTGTAGGCCAGCTGACACCGAACTCTCAGCAATCTTCCTGCCTTAGCCTAACCATGTGGTGGGATTTCAGGCAGACACCACTACCTCTGGCTTCTACCATACTAGTACCATATTAGTGTACGTATACTATGACATGTCCAGTGAAGAATTACGGCCTAATGTCTAGAGATAAGGTGGAAAATATACAGCAGTATTTGCTAAGTTAAAACTTTTAACAGTAAAGGTTTGATGACCAGCATGTGAAAGGTGCTCATCAAAGGGTGGAAGACATGCTTGGAGTATGGAAGATTTCAGTGAAGAGATAGAAAGTATAAAACAACATGGGAACAGGAAGATCAAACAACCAGCGTGACGGGTCACTTCTTTGCTTCTCCAAGTTATTTCTGAGGTTTCTAGAATTGACTCTTGATGATTCGCAAATACCCACACGGTCCTGAAAGTGCACTGTCAGAAGATGTGGACCCTTTGAGAATGGGGCCTAGTAGGAGGTTCTTAGGACATTAGAGACTCACCCTTGAGAGTGATTATTGTTCCTTCTCCTTTTCCTCTTCCTCTTCCTCTTCATGCTTTGCCAATTTAATGCAAAAATGGGCTTCTATCATGGTGTTGTCTTACCAAAGGCTACATCATTCAGTCTTGAGTTGACACCTCCAAAACCTTGGGTCATGGTATAAGTCTTTTCTCCTTAAAAGTTAATTGCACCAGGAATTTTGTTATAGTAATAGAAAGCTGAAGAAGTTATATTAAAAATAGGTAAGAATTTTAAAATGTAGGGACATAGTAGGAACACTGGAGCACTTGCCTAGGATGCACAAGGCTCAGGGTTCAAAACTCATGGTCAAAAAAATTGAATTCAGAAAGATAAGAGACTATCACCATGAATGACAAATGTCTTATTAAAGTTCTCAGGGTTGAAAAACACCTAGCAAAGGATGACACCTTTTGGTCATCCAATGGATGGAATGGAATCAGTCAGAGACTACTTGAGGGAGAACAGAAACAGTGCATTTATTAGTAAACACAGATGAGAAGAACCTTCTAGAAGGAACATATTATATTCAAGGGCAAAGTGCTTCACCAATTGGAAAAGAAGAGTATCTCAGGAGAAAGGAGGACTCAGATTAGGGAATAAAGTCAAACAGATTTCATATGGTTAGGCAGGCTCACAGGTACTGCCTATTTCCCCAAAATGTTTATCCCTGAACAGCACAATTTGGTTTTGTTTGCTTGTTTTCAGGATTCTCAAGTCTCAATTTTATCAAGTCTTGATAGCTCCAGGGCTTATAAAACAAAAGGGGTGAAAGTCTCCAAGGTACTGAGGAGCTGCACTGGCTGTATTTTCCCTGTGCATGTAATTTTGCTCGGCTTTGTTTTTGCCAATTAGACATTTAAACATAGAAACAACCCGCTAAAGAAAGTAGCGTCAGTATCTATATTGTTCTTAATGACTCGTTACTAAGTATTTTCAGTTCTTAATTTGGGGTCAGGTTCTTGTGTAATTATTGATTTCACACTGGAGCTCTTCACTTGCATACCCATGCAGCATTCATGCTATTTAAAGCTGTTATCCTATGAGCTACTTTATAGCATTCAAATAATATGAGTAATTCTCTCTCTCTCTCTCTCTCTCTCTCTCTCTCTCTCTCTCTCTCTCTCTCTGTCTCTCTCTCTCTCTCCAGGAAATACTCAAATTATCTCTTCATAAGGCATTATCATAAAGCATAATCTGTGTTAGACCACTAAAAGCAAATTCTTACCCATTTGTTCATTGAGAATGCATTCATTTAAAATCTACTTTTATATGTAGTCCAAGCTGTTTTTCAGTAATCAATAACTATCAAACCATGTTTTTTGGTTATAATTGGTTGAACTTAGTGCACTAGATGTAGCAAGCGAGTTGGTATTTAACTCCAAATAAAAGCAGTAGATCAGCATCACTTTCGAAATTATATTACATACTGAGTAAACAGCACACATTGCTCTCCTTCAAAAGAAGAAACTATAATGGAAAGGAAATGCCAGCTTGCTTGTGATTTCATTAATAATTCTGACATTCAATTTCAAAATAAGAAACCATGGCAAAAACCCTGTATTTTCCCCTCCAATTTAAAAAATGGACAGTATTTGACCAGTGATGGATTTATTAGTCTAACCTAAATGGTGCTGGGTTTCATATCTCCCTGTTCTTTATTCAGCTTCAGGATATCGATCACTACCTCCTCTACAAGACTGGTGATCAGAGTATCATCTATAGCCGCCTCTTTGGGGGACACTCAGGCGATAGCTCTGTCAGGAGTTATTAATGAAAACCATACTTTTCAGAAAATGTTTCTGACACTCTGACAGGAAAGCTAAACCTACGATTGATGAATAACAAGCACAGAAAAAATAATGTATACTCCATAGAATAATGATTTCTCCAAGATTGATTTTTCTTGAGTATTTAACAATTACTAATATCCTAACCACTCTAGTTCCCTTGGATGCTACAGGCCTTAATTCCTGACTCGCACTTAGCTGCCACTTGTTTCCAATATTGAGCTGTTTTTAACATAAATTTTCCATTTTAGATTTTTAGTCCCTAACAATGACTCAATCCATGCACACTTATATACACATCATGAAAACTGTACAATTTGAAATACAAACATCACAGTAATCATACATGTGATAATAGGTAAGTAAGTTCTTTGAATTATAATATACAATTTCTGCCATATGCCAGTATCAGAACTCTTCCATCAAGTCTTTTATTTCTGGAGAACTACTATTTTACTGACATGTATTTTATAAAATAATCTATAATTATTTTAAGCATTTTAGTTATAAAAATCTGGTTGTATTTTTAAATGATATTATTAAATTGAAATATTGAGTTTCCTATCTGATTCAAAAACTGTATATCCTGATCTAGACACAGATGAAAGCTGTAGTTATAAAATCAAGAGATAATTGTTTCCACACATTTTCCCTTATCTCCGCCTATTCTCTAAGCTTTTTCTGCCTTCGTTGAAAATGCCTGAACCATCTGAAAACTTGTTTTATACTAGGATGGCAGCTTAGGGTTGAGTCTGAGATATGACCCAATTCTATATACGAAGAAGGTATTGAAACATGTGTGCTAACTGTGAATGTGATTCTTACAGTCCCATTCTGCTATTGTTTCTTAGACATGCTGTTTGTATAGGAAAAAAAGGGGGGGGATAAGAAATAATGTGGGTATATTTGAGTCCCCAACTAAAGAGCTATCAGAATAACTCCAAATTTAATCACCATTAACTCCTAACAACTTTGCTTTCCATAATAACTATCAACCATTACAGGATACAAAAATTAACAATTAGAGTGTCCCGCACAATGAGAGCATCTAGGCTGGTAGAGCAGAGGAAAAGCTGACAGTATAACAAGCACTTTCCATGAGTTCGCTGGAAGACTTGTCTTTATGATTCCAAAGGATCAAGAACTCAGAATGTAAGTGGAAATCATTCAGAAAGTCAACTTCAGCCCTCTTCTTACACACATCACAACCTGCCCGTCATTAGTCTCTACATGAAGAGCTACAAGCAATCAACAACAGCTGAGGGAGAGAGGAATTAGCCTTCGCAGGGGTGATTCTCCCTTCTCAGGGCCAATTAGTTATAAAATACCAAATGGTCATCCTCAGAAACATATACATGCATACACTGAATGGAATCATCCAGGTGTTTTTATCTTTATTCATTTTTACACATATGTAACAATGATTACTTAAAAGAGGTTGTGAATTTGGGGGAGAACCAACTGGGGATGTGTAGTGATAGGCGGCGGGCCACTTTCCGCCACCCGGCTAGCTTTATACCCGAAATAACAACACACAAACTGTATTCATTTAAACACTGCTTGGCCCATTAGTTTCAGCCTCTTATTAGCTAATTCTCATATCTTGCTTTAACCCATATTTAGTAATGTGTGTAGCACCACAAGGTGGTGCTTACCGGGAAAGATTCAGCATGTATGACCTGGCAGCTGGCTTCATGGCGACTGTCTCAGAGAGGAGAGGCATGACGACTGCCTGAAGCGTCTGCCTCACTGCCTTCTTCCCAGCATTCTGTTCTGTTTTCTCCGCCTACCTAATTTTCTATCCTATCAAAGGGCCAAGGCAGTTTCTTTATTAACCAATGAAATCAACACAAAATAGAAGGCCCTCCTACAGGGATAGACATGGGAGAGGCACAAAAAGAGGAGAGGGGTGAAGGAATTTATACAATTATGTTTAATTAAATAAAAATAAATATTAAAATAATTACTAAATAATCTATTATCAAGTTACTAAATATCTAGTTCCTATGCTAGATGATACATACTCTATTCAGAAAGAAATAAAGGTATGAAGTCTACCACAAATAGAACCGATAGGGTTTTATTCACCTTTCAAGTTAAACATAAAAGAAATATATAAAAAGAATTTTATAATTTAGATATCTGTCTCTGTAGTAAAACACTGGGAAAAATCACTGGATGTCTCTAATTCCTACTTTTAAAAAAATTGCTCTTCCGATAATTTCACTAAAGTCTTTCAGAATAGTTAGCAAAACCAGTTTTATGTCATGTGTATTGTTATTAAAACTAAATTGAATCTGCAGCAATGATAAAAAGAACAATAGGGTTTGTAATTCATTATTATAATACAGTTTTGGCTTGAGTTTCCCACATTCTATTGAGTGTTTATGTTTATAATTTACATCTTTCCAACAACCTGTACTCTTCTGTCTTGAGATTTACTTTGTATAAAATAAAGTCTCATGTTTCTATGTCCACATAGCTTATTAGTCTCTACTCACAATACATTCTAACCAAGAAATCAGGTTTTTATTTCCTTTTATTATACCGATTAAATGTAATAGACATACGCAGGTTTAATTTCTAGAACACAGTGTTCTCCCTCTCTACCCAAGGGAGCTATCCCAGTTGTCTACTTGTTTCATAGTCTACTCTAGCTATTGCAGCTAAAAGTAAATAGTTGTTTTCTGGTTGGGGATTTTATCTTTTTAAGGAAAAATGAAACACATGTTTGTTGATGAAAATTCAAGCTGATTTGTTTCCCATAGGTATTTGGAGGTAGAAATTTCTCAATGCTATTATTCTCAGGCTAAATTTGATGATATTTCAAAAATATAATTGGAATTTTCTTTCTGTTACCACTAAGGGATCATTAGGTTATATATCACGGACTAAATGAGCCCATTTAAAAGAAAAGCTCCAGTCTTCCTCTTACTATTATTCTCCAAGTGGTTGCTAAATGATATTTTTCTTTTGTACATAAATGACATAGATTCAAATTCCTGCTTGTCTGCTCAGTATACAAATGACATATATTCACATTTTTCTTTTTCTTAAGTGGCATCTTAACCAACCAAACACAATAAACTGTAACCATAATGCTGCAGATATGAGTGGAATTATCACTTAGACAGTTTTCATTTTTATTTGTCTTTCATCACATCTCTGAAAACATTCTTGCCATTTCCTGTAGACTCAATTAACAAATGCTTGATCCTGTGGCTGTTCCGCATACAAGCAGCTGGATCCTTTGGGCTTTGTTTACCAAGGGAGACCCATCTCCTCCAGTTCCCTGGACTCAGCTTTGATTTTCACATCATTCTGAATGACATTAGCTACAGCAGATTCCCTCCTCTAGCCACTTACATATTTCTTACATTTAAAAAAAAGTGAATGTTTTAAAAATCCTGCATTGGCATGCAAATATAAGTGGTACTTGGCATCATCATTATTATTATCATTAATTCATAATAAGTACTCATTGTGCATATATGCCAGGCACTTTTATAAAATTGGGATTCAACAGTGAACAAATTACATGAAAATCTCTAGTTAGGAAGAAACAGAAAATAAACACTAAGCATAATGGTAAAGTATATAAAATGTCAGAGTGCCATTGGGAAAAAGCAGCCCTGCAGGCAAGGGAACTAAAGGGTAAGAAAACAACTAGAGAGTGGGAAGCAATTTGAAATCAACGGGCTTCCTTGAGAGGGTAACACTGGAACAGAGTCCTTACAGAGATAAGGGAATTTGCCTTGAGAATGTATGTGTTGAGTACCCTGGAGAGGGAACCTACACTGAAAAGCCCTGTGGTTTTGAGGAGCCGCATATAGTGAAACCACACCAGGACATGATCATGATCATGTCAGGAATGGACTCAACAAGAGAGGGGTGGGGGGCAGAAAGCAACCAGAGAATTAGTTGATATAAGTCATGTAGCCCAGTGAAACAGGCTTTATTTTGCATAAATATGAAAAGATAACTGAAATTTTGTACAGAAGAGAGACACAATATGACTTATGTCTTAATAGGATGAGTCTGACTGTTTTGGGAAGAATTACTATAGGGAGACAAGAATGGAATAGTGGTAGTTTAAGAGACTGCTGAAGTAGCCCAAAGAAGGCATAATTGTGACTTAGTTAGAACTGGCCGGCAGCTAGAGGTGGAGAAATGGATCAGGCACTGCATGCATGTTATGAATAGAGTCAAGAAAGTCTTCTGAAGGGGTATAACTGAGGGGCAAATTTGACAAATTAATAATGAGAATGACTCCAAGACTTTTGGCTTGACGAAGAATTTTTGGGAGACTATAACTATCAGCAATGATCTCTATTGGTGGGATTATTTTAACTGTTCCATTTCCGGGTCTTGAATAAATTTTAACTCATCTTTAGCTTGCTTCTCATCTTCAACAGCATAACAAGGCATAACCAAATCTTTAAAACACATTTTAAATGTACTTAAGTTGAACACTCCATGTGCTGTTCTGTCACACTGCACTTTCCCTTGGGAGTGGAGGTTGAGTAGGCGGTGAGGGTCATCTGCTCTGAAGACAGTTTGGTGTAGCAAACTCAGTTTATTTTAGGAAGGGGAAAGCCTTGTACACCCCTCACCCACCCCAGGAAAGAGAAGCAGCAGCCAGCACTGGTTGTCTCTCTGGACAGCTAAAGACTGGCTCAGGCTGTCCTGTCTCATGTCATGGCTAGTGCTGGGTGCTCCCTTGGAAGACCTAAATTGGCTGGATTTGAGGAAGTTACATACTGCATACTGAGCTGGTTTAGTCTGGTTTTTAGGTAAGCAAGGGTCTGTTGGCTCCCAAGCGCCTGGACAGACAACTCTCCGCAGTTCCAGAATACCAGAAGGGAAGAAGCAGAAGCTTAATCAAAGACCACCTTCTGTTTTACCCAGAACCCAAATAGTCACAACTTTGCTGTCTTTTTTCTGTTGGTTCCTGGCTGCTCAGCTCCAAAATAGTCACACAGAAATCATATTATTTAAATCACTACTTGGCCCATTAGCTCTAGCTTCTTTTTTTAAATCTATTTATTTATTATATATACAGTATTCTCTGTATTATGTATGCATGTATGCCTGGCGGCCAGAAGAGGGCACCAGATCTCATTACAGATGATTGTGAGCTACCACGTGGTTGCTGGAAACAGAACTTTAGAACCTTCAGAATGGCAGACAGTGCACTTTACTACTGAGCCATCTCTCCAGCCCCTAGCTCTAGTTTCTTATTAACTAACTCTTACATCTTAATTTAACCCATTTATATTAATTTGTGTATTGCCACAAGGCTGTGGCTTACTGGGTAAAGTTCCCAGCGTCTGTCTCTGGTGAGGATAAATGGCTTCTCTCTGACTCTGCCTCCTTTCTCCCAGCATTCAGTTTAGTTTTCCCCATCTAGCGAAGTTCTGCCATGCAAAGCCATCCTTTATTAACTAATGGTATTCACAGCATACAGAGGGGAATCCCATATCATTTTTCCTTTTGATTTTGTTTTGATTTTTATTGGTTGGTCGTTGGTTGAATGGTTGGGTTAGGTTGGATTTGGGCTTGAAACAGGGGTCTCTCTGTATATTCCAAACAGCTTTATCCTCCAACCTCCCAAGTTAGATTACAGACCTGCATCACCATGCTTTTAGAATTTTTCCTTAAAATCTCAAATCATATTACAATATCCATGACCTAAACACATTTGTCTTTCAAACTGATGCCAGTTAGCAGGTTTGTTCACACTTCAGACTAGTTGAAGAAATGCAGAAAAATACAGATGGAAAAAGCCCACTCAACTGTTGTTTAAAAATGAGTAACCAAAGTATCATGGAAGCTAGAGCTTTGCCCAGGGTTATTAGAATCACTGGGATAAGAAATGAGACTAGGATTCAGTGTTTATTTTAGGTCTCAATTGCTAATGAACTCTGCATGGGACAACAGTGATGCTAAAGACAGGAATGTACTTCCACCGTCCAGCTGAGAATCAAAGTAGTATGGCGGCAAACTCTTATCATCTAGGACTCAGGAAACTGAGCCAAGTAGATCACTAGCCTAAACTACATGGTGTGCTAAGGCCACCATAAACTATATAGCAAGACCCTTTCTCCAAAAAAAAAGTGGGAGAAGAAAAGACAAAAAGATAATAAGTGGGCAATCCCACTGGAAGGTACTCCATCTGTATGTGCATTCTTATCTGAATTAGTACAAAAACTTGTCCCAATATATTAACTTCTCTAGTGCCTTTGCCTTTGAGCCTCTTCTAATAACCATCCTAAACCTTCACTGCTCTGGGTAGGAGACAAAGCTTCGGCCATTGAGCCTGGAAGAGCTTTCCAATTTCCCTGCCTCTCTCTATACCACTTGGCAATCAACTCCACATTGTACCATTCCTTCTCATCTACTCATGTCTTACTCTTCTGTAAATGAGTCGCCTTCATCCCTACTTAAACTCAAGTAAAAGTCATCAATAACCCCTACAAGACCCAAGGGCTATTTTAGTTTCTGCACACTTGACAGCTATCCAGCATTTAATTGATTGCTGAGGCTTTATGCTTTCTGGGTTTCCTATCCTACTATTCAGCGTGCATTTCTTAGTCCCCCACTTCAATTCCTGACCTTTAATTGGGGATGATTCCCAAGGTTCTAATTGTAGACCTCATGATTTTGTACTTTACTACTTATGTCTGAATTATTTTTCCATTTCTCCTAAATTCAATTCATAATATCTCAATCTCCAACATGGAAGTTATCCCATCTCCAGTCCCATGTGGTTATCCTTATACCCAGTGGTTTCAAGTGTGCAAATGAGCATTCACAAGCAAAAATATCTCAGTGTGGCCCCAAGTGGAATCACCTTTTCCTGCACAATGTAATCCCTGTTTGCTTTACCTGAAAGCTGTGATTTAAATGTAAAATGTCCCCCCACAGAATCATGTGTTTGAACACTTGGGTCTTACCTGCAGATACTGTCTGGAAGCTTTGGAGTTGGAAGAAGTGATTCAGAGGGAGGGACCAGATCTTAGGTTTTATAGTCAAACCCCACTTCTTGCCCACTCTGTAATTCCTGACTCTTAAATTCAATGTGACCAGCTAGCTTCTGGCTCCTGCTACCATGCCTTCCCTGCTAATACATTCCTCAAACTGTAAAAGGAAGGTATTCTTCCTGAAGTTGCTTTCTCAGAGTCTTTCTCTAAGCAATAAGAAAAGTAGCTTCAAAAGGCTTCCTTCATTTGCTACCCCTCAGTTGCTCCCATGCCCTTATGATGTTGTCTTGGTCCCTATCCTTTACATAGCTAAGCTCACTGGCTGCAAAGAGTTTCCAAAGCTCCCTCTTTCTGCAGACTCTCTCTTTTTTTTTGGGGGGGGGGGGGGTTCGAGACAGGGTTTCTCTGTGGCTTTGGGGCCTGTCCTGGAACTAGCTCTGTAGACCAGGCTGGTCTCGAACTCACAGAGATCCGCCTGCCTCTGCCTCCCGAGTGCTGGGATTAAAGGCGTGCGCCACCATCGCCCGGCTCTGCAGACTCTCTTAAGCTATTCCATCTTTCATTGAATGCCTACAATTATCTGGGAAATAATATGATTATATGATCTCCAATTTTGATAGTTTCCTGTAACATCTCATATTGACAGTGAAATAAATTCCAACTACCATATCATGTGTTTTCTATAAACTCATAGTTATGTTCACACTTTATTTTGTTTCTTGTATGGGACACACAATCTCTTCATGTTCAATTGTCATTCCACCTGAGTCCTTTAGCCTGAAATTTTCTCAAGCAATGAAAGTGACTTCATAGCTCTGGGCTTTCTGTGTTAAAGGGACTCTTAATCTGGGGCACCTGAGTTTCCTGTTTACTGGGAATATTCTTAATAATCCTTCAATCCCAATTAGCATTGCCTTTATTAATCAATCTCTAAATGTCCCAACAAATACTGCTGCTCATTCTCTCCTTTGTGCCTTCACAATATTCTGTTGTTTTATAATAATGTAGAAAATGTTCATTAAACTGCTCAACATATGTTATCTTCCCTTACTAGTGAGGAAACTGATAATGATGCTATCTCTTTCAACTGTGTTCCCCTCATTTTATACACCTTTTGTATAATGGGTACAGAATTGTACACACAATTCTAGAAATGATTTACTAAACAGAATTTATTGTGTTGTGAGTAAAAAGAGTGTGTGCGGATGGAATTGGGGACATGGGATACCTAACTCCAAATAACTATGTAATGTAGGTAATGGTGCGCTAACTCATCAACAGCTATGAGGGCACATTTCAGAGACAGAGGTGGCAATGCAGATGCCCTGTACTCTGTAGGTTGCTTTCACACTGCTCACCATGTGCCTACTTCAAGAGACTTTCCTTTGCATTGGGTAATCACTGAGTTAGTGGAGGATGCGGCTCATCACAAAATTTTATCTTCTAGGTTTTAATCTATTCAGTGTGACTGAAAACCTCATTCCAGACAGCAAAACCTCTTTTAACAAGCAATCAGGATCTCCACCAAGATACAGCATGTTTCTCCAAAATGTGAGTGAGAACCATTTTCCTCTAAGATTGGTCTCAAATATAAAGGCATCCACATTTCCTCAAGAAACTGAAAGGTATTAAATAGCAGATACAAAGTTAGGCTAAATTAGGAAGCCTGTCTACTTTGAGAAGGTTATCACCTACAAATGACAGGTGCTAACAAGTTAAAAGCTCTGAAATAGCAGAGTCATAAATAATGAAGTGTTTTTTGTTTTTATGAAATTATATTTCTCTTTAGTTAGAACAAAAGCTAATGGCACAGAAAACTATATGTGAGGTTTATTTACATCTAAAAGCATAAAGTTTATTTTCTTTTTGCAGACGGTGTCTCACCATGTAGTCCTGGCTGTCTTGGAACTTGTTATATAGACCAAAATGGCCTTAAATTCACAGAGATTCACTTGTGTCTTCCTCCTGAGTACTGGGATTAAAGGTGTAAGCCATGTTCCACCAAATGCATGGATTTTTCATCACTCATTTAGAAATTTTAAATTTACAAAGGAATTTTTGACCAGTAGTCACTCAGAAATATTTCATCAAATCACCTTTAAGTTGAAACCATAAAAGAAAATAGGAGGAGGATGAAAAATCCTAAGCAGTAAAATGGTCTTGTAAGGCAGAGACATTACAATCAGTCTGCAGTGTTTCCTAAATGCTCATCTGTATTCAAAGGGACTGAAAACACGTTCATAAATATTCTATTCCACACAAGAAGGTGTGTCTTTGGTAATCAGAGGAATGATCACTGATACTTGGGTTTTATTTTAAGTAGTTGATTAAATATTTCATTTCTGCCAACATATCCATTATAAATAATCTCCTATAATGAGGTAAATTTATGCTTTGGGGGTTAATTACAATACATTTCATTCAAATGAAAAGAAACTGAATAACTATTATGCACAGGAGAAAATACACATCAAAGCAATAGAACTCCCTGATTGGTTTCTTTCTTTTTTTTCTTTTTTGAGAATAGGGAAAATACCATCTCATACCCCTTTGTAAAGTATAGAAAGCGATATTTGTGCTAGATATTTGGGACTGAGAAACCATTTATTATATTATTTTATTAAGTTTTTGTACATGAGTAATTTCTCTTCAAAAAAATCAAAGTCTAGGTTAAGGAAGTTGCTTCACTTGTAGCGTGATTTCCTAGCGTGAACCAACAGATGGGAAGTGGAGGCACAAAGGTCAGAAGTTCAAGTCCATTCTCAGCTATATCAGGGGTTTGTGGACAGCCTGGGATACATGAGTCTTTGCCTTTAAAAAAAAGGAGAGAGGCAAATATATGACAGCTATTTTATTTCAAATAAGTAATTCTTAAGATTAAGAAAGTTAATTATGTCTATGAGAAGGAGAGTATGTGAGTTCAAGGGTCTGCAGAGTCCAAAAGACAGAGTATGTCTCCAGGAGCTGGAATTACAGGTGTGTGAGCTGGATTACAGTCAGGCAATCATGCCTCCCAGCTTTTATTTATGTGGATTCTCAGGAGCCAGACTCTGGTTCTCTTGCTCACATAGCAAGCACTTTCCTCAGTCAGCTATCTGGCCATCCTTTAAAGGTCACTTTTGAATGAACAGCCTTTCAACAGTTTTGGTTTCAGCTCTTCAATGTAGCAGTAAATATATAAATATATAAAAATTGACTTGAAATTTTAGGATAAAAGAAATACATCTTTTATTTACAAATTTTTCCCAAACAGAGCCAATAAATTGTGTGTGTTTGTGTATGTATATATATATGTGTGTGTGTGTATACATATATTATATATACATATATGGGTACAAATTTTTCCCAAACAGTTAATAAAATATTCCGGGTTCTCCAGTAGATAGGACTGAGGCAGAGCCAGTCCCGCCAATCTCTCCCTGGGGCTGGGCAGGATGATGGGTGTTGACAGCCCAGGACCCCGCCACTCCCCCAACCCCCACCCCCACCCCACTGGGGATAAACACACACTGAGCTGGGAGTTTGTCCAAAGCAGGATTTCACTTTATTGCATCAGGGCAAGAACTTATATAGGGCTGAGGTAGTGGGCTGGAGTCTTGGGATGGGGTGAGGTAGAGTAAGGAATAAGGGTCAATAAGATCCTGCCACATCAGTGGTGGGCAGAGGCGGGCCTAGGTCAGGCTGTGCTAAGTCACTCCTCTCCAAACTCAAGTTAGGAGCAGTAAGTTACACTGGGCCTCACCAAATTCAAGTTAAGCTTAGGAAGTTACACTGGACCTCATGAGGCCCAACAAAAGTGTGTGTGTATGTTCATATGTAGATTGTATATACATATATCAGCATTCCTGAGTTGCCTGTACCTCTCCCTAGAGAAGAGACCCTATTGGTTAAACAAAAACAAATGCTCAGGCCTGAAATCATACACATACCAGTAACTATATGTGCTGAAGTTGATTTTTACTCTTTGGCTCCTTTGCTTTTGGGGAGCCCACCACTCAGCTCCGCAATTAATCACATAGAGTCTTATTCTTTCTTATAAATGTCCTCCTTGGTTAACTTGTTCCTTGCCAGCTTTTCTTAAATTATCCTATCTTTTGCTCCCAGGCTTTTATCATTCTCCATATACCTTTCTTTACTTCTTACTCTATGACTTGCTGTGTAGCTGGGTGGCTGGTGCCCGATGTACTTCTCTTCCCCTCTTTCTCTTGTTCCTCAATTTCCTCCTTCCAGAATTCTCTATTTATTCTCTCTGCCTGACAGCCCTACCTATCTTTTTTTACTGCCTAGTACTGGCCATTCAGCTCTTTATTAAACCAATCAGGTGTTTTAGATAGGCAAAGTAACACAGCTTCACAAAGTTAAACAAATACAAAATTTAAAAAAGCAACATACTTTGCATCACTAAACAAATGTTCCACAGCATAAACAAATGTAACACAACTTTAACTAATATTCCACAACTTTTATCCCTTTTTGTCTAAATAAAAATGAAAGGTTTCAACTTTAACAAGGTAAAACTATATACAACAAAAACAATTATGGAGTAAGAATTACATTTACAATATTCAGTCCCTTCATATTCAACAAATTCAGAGACTATTTCATTATCTATCTTATTGTAGTGATTCCAAAGTTTTACTAATTTACTTTCTATCGTAACTAAGGAAACAATAACTCTAATTTAGTCTTTAACACAATCAAAGATCCCACAAAAGGATGCACTACCTAACAAAAGAGACATGTTGCTGCCTGGAAAGTCACCCAAAGTTCATCTGCGATATTGGGACATTCTTCTTCAACCTACAGGCCTAGATTATCTGGCAGACTTTTCGATGAAGCAAGAAATTTTAAAGACTTCCTACCTTGTATTGGCAAATTTTGTCAGTCACTTTCCTCTGTATCCTAAAGAATGTCTGTCACTCTTCTGTAAAGCAGGAATCTTAAAACACTCCTGCCTTGTTTCGGTGAAGTTCAGTAGTCTTTTTCCTGTGTGCCCTGTATGTCCAGTTTGTGCATCATATTGCCAGGCAGACCAGTCAAGGGCAGTTTCTTGCCCAAATGGCTTGCTTTGCCACTACGAAACCAAAGTCCATGAGGAGTTTCTTTGATGCTCATCATCTTCTGTGAAGTAAATTGGTGCTGCCAGGAGCAAATGTGTCTCATTGTCATGAAAAACCCTATGCTAAGAAAACATTTTAAATGCCATATTCTATAGGTCTTTGAAGTGTTTGAATACCATCTATCTATCTAAAATATATCTCTATATGATCTTGAAAACATATCTAACATATCTACAAATTTGATTGTTGTAGATGACTACTAACCTATATTTCTTGATTATCCTAGTTTATAATAATAACTTTCAAAAACAAGAAAAATTTTTTAGAAAGGGTTTCTCTGTAGCTTTGGAGCTTGTCCTGGAACTCACACTATAGACCAAGCTGGCCTTCAACTCACAGAGATCTGCCTGTCTCTACCTCCCAAGTGTTGGGATTAAAAGCATGCACCACCACCACCTGGCCAAAAACTCCAATTTTACCTTACATTTTTAATGAACTGCATAGTTACAATACCTTAAACAAGAATAGAAGCATATATACAGTATGACAAAAAAACGTTAAAATTGTGCCAATATACTATATTCCTCTAAATGATATCAAACATCCATAACCAACCAAATAAGGAAAGACCAGCCACCCCATCTCTTGGGAATGTGGGCATCATGTTCTCCAGACTGCTTCCTGTTCTCTGTGGGCAAAGGCATCTTTAGGGCTCCCTGAGAAAAACTGAGATAATGATCAAGTCATGGGAAAAACAGCAGTAAACTTTGTTGATATATATTACATATCAAGTTTCAGGAGGTCTCCCTTGACCAAAACTGATCCATATTAATTTGGAGCAAACCCAAAGCCTCTTGTTTCCTGTGGAAACAAAAGCAAATCCTCTTCTCCAAAGCATTTTTTACTTTGATTTGACAAATAACATTTTTTTTTACTTCCATTTTAAAGTTAAGGTATTCTTAAAATACATAGGCTGGTTTATTTCATCAGTGCCTCTTTCAATCTCGTGTCTCCTTGTAGCTATTATTTGCTTATCAGCATTTAAAAACTTCAATATAGGATTCAGACTTCCTGCATATTTCCCATTTCTACATTGCTTCTTCTTTTATATAAATTTACCTGTTTTTAAACACTTTATTATTTTTAAACTATTCGTTTCTTCCTATGATCGTCTATACCCATGTTCTTTCTTTCTTAAGTTTATACACATTGTTCTGGATCTCTTTTGCTGTGCATCTTTTAGCCATTTTTGACTGAGTGAGAAAATTTTAAACTGCTAAGCTACAGCTGGGTCCTCCACATGGCTCTATTAGTTGGCTCTGCCTGCTTCTCAGTTCGTGAGAGCCAAGTCCAAAGCTCTTGTCCTGTTCAGAGGTGCCTTTGACTGAAATCTACATTCAAACCCCCAGCTCTCAAATGCCACTGCCATGCACTGTGGCGGGTGTTGAATTTTTTTACTGAGTTTTTGCTTCTATTTAAAGTGAAAAGGGCTGTTTAAGTGCTCTGCTCTGTAGCAGAACTTCTTAAAGCAGCAGTGTATTTTCTTTTTCAGTGTTCTCAGGTGCTAGATTGTTGTTTGAGCCCCCAAATGGGTGGCAAATTGTGATTTGTTTTTGTTTGTTTGTTGTTGCCTGTTTTTACTCTTTACTCTTTGTTCTTTGGAGGGCCTACCACACAGCTACACAACCAGCAATGGAGTAAGAAAAAAAAGGTATATAAGGTATATAGACTAGAACAATATAAAAGATCAGAGGCAATATGTAAACAGGCATTTAAGTTAAGAAAGCTTGCTAGAAACAAGCCACACTAAGGCCAGGCATTCTTAAGTAAGAATAAGACTCTTAGTATTTATTTGGGAGCCAGATGATGGACCCTAAAAGAACAAAGAGTGAAGATTTTTTTAAAAATGTGCTGATTAAGTTGTATTTATGTATTTAAAAAATGTGTGTATGTTTGTGTTTAACAACAACTAAAGAAATATTAGCTATAAACTTGAGAGAGAACAAGGGAGTTCATACGGACCATTGGAGGGAGGAAAGGAAAGGGCAAAAACAACGCAATTATATTTTAATTTTAAAAATTAACAAAAAAAGTTAGCATGTGATCTTGGGAGGGAAACATGATGGAGGAGATAGGGAATGAGTTGAAGGGGAAGGAATTGGGTGGTATGATGTAAACACATCATATGCATGAAATGCATTACAAAGTTCTCAAACAAAAAAATAACCTGGTTAAAAACATATTCTTTTTCTCTCCTCATCCACTCTTTTTTTTTCTAGCATCTTTTGTGTTTCTACCCTAGATGGCATTATCAGATGATCACCACCACAGGGTACCCTTCCATAGCATCAGCCAATAGGAGACAACGGTTGAAAACAGGAAGTCAGGTGATCTCTCAGCCATTCTTTCCTTCATCTTTTCTGCTCGGTGCTCTATCACTGAGACATTAGCTGTCTTTGGATATCCAGTTCTTATGTCTCAGATAATGCCATTTTCTCCCTCTTCTCAAACAAGTTAGAATTATTCAGCTTTCCTGGGACTGCTCTTCCAGTAGCTCACTCAACCCTGTGTATTCCTCTGTAGTAAAGTCTTCATCAAAGTGAGGTGAGCCATGTGAATGACCTTCTATTTCATGTCTAAAGCCTGACTGCTCCTCTGTGTGTTTATATCTTATATAGAACACTAAAATAAATGATTGAGTGAAAAATGCAAATTACAGCATAGTCATTATGGCATAAACCAATAAAAATTCCTCAAGTATTCAAAAGTGAATATATATATATATGTTGTTGGATGAATAGAAAAAGATATCTAGAAAGATATTTTTTCCAACATAGCAACAGGATTTGGAATGGCAAAACACCTCTCAGGAAATGGAATTTGGTTGGCATCCAAGGCAGATTTTATTTTTTGAAAGTAAATACAACAAGAACTACTTGTATGACATTTTAATTTTATTTTTTGAACACTACCATTGTGGCTCATGCCTATAAGCCTAGCACCAGAAAGACTGAGGCAGGAGGATAGCTATGAGTTCAAATCAGCTATGTTCAATGTATGACCTATGTTTTTTTTAAAAAATTAAATACTATCAAAAGTCATAAAATTAAAATTTGTTCCAGTTATTTAACTCATTGTATTAGTCAAGGTTCTCTAGGAAAACAGAACCAATAAAATAAATGTATATTAAAGGGGGATTTATCAGGCTGTTTCACATGATACCCTCTGGGTGGTTCAAAAATATCTGCCTTCCAACTAGAAAAACTGAGGACCAGTAGCATCTCAGTCCATGAGGCTAGATGTCTCCACAGTCCTGATCTGGTGCTGAAGTGTTAGAGGATTTCTACAGAATCACTGGTCTTTAGTTCACATGAAAAGGATCAAGAAGATGGGTCCAGATGCCAGAGGAGGAAGCAGCAGCAGCAGTGGAAACAAGAGGGTAAATTAACTCACAAAAAGAGTCAGATGTGAAGCCATGTTGACAGAAAGCAAAAATTGTCCCTTGGTCATTCTTATAACTGGTGAAGGTTGCCAGAAGTTGCAGCCCCTATTCAGGGTGGGTCTTCCCACTTTGCCTGATGTAATCAAGAAAATACTTCACAATAATAAAATGGAGATTAATTAATATAATGTCCAGGCATTAATATAATGGAGATAATTGTTGCTCTTTACAAGTGTGCCCAGAGATTTATTTCCTATGTGTTTCTAGTTCTGATCAGTATTAACCATAGCACTCACTATTTATCAGACATGCTTAGTCTTTTAGCACTTTCCCCAGAACCACTATTAGTATTCAATTGCTCAGGAAATGCTATACTAGGACATCTTGCCTTAGAATTTTCTGTTTGCATTTTGCTCCTTGAAATCCTAAAGCTCTTTAACACCATTAGTATTTATTCCTTGACCTGTGGACATGTCTAAAGGAAGAAGTAGGAAGTAGGACTTTGACTATGGGAAGCTCTTTGCCCTAGGCCGGGGAACATGAACTATACAAGAGTAGAGAAAGAGTGTAAGCCTATGTATATTCATTCATTCCACTCTGCTTCTTGACTGTGAATGCAATGTGATCAGCTATCTTTAGTTCCTATTGCTGTTACCTGTAGTGATGGAACATAATCTGGAAACAGAAGCTAAAATAAATTTTAGTCTAAGTTGCTTTCTATTGGTGTATTTTATCATAGCAATAGAAATGAAACAAAGTCGTTGTTATGATCAATTTGACCACCTGGTTTTTAGGTCTTTGGAACTGTTTGTAGGGGAAATGTGCACGGGAATATCCTTGGAAGGCTGTTGAAGTCTCTAAGCAGAAGCTTGACTGGATGTTCTAGTGAAATACTTTGAGGATAAGAATGCTGAGAAAAAGCCGGGCGGTGGTGGCGCACGCCTTTAATCCCAGCACTCGGGAGGCAGAGACAGGCGGATCTCTGTGAGTTCAAGACCAGCCTGGTCTACAAGAGCTAGCTCCAGGACAGGCTCTAAAAAGCGGCAGAGAACAAAAAAAAAAGAATGCTGAGAAAAACATAGGCAGTGGAGGCCTTGCTCATGAGATTTCAGAGAGGAACAAGAACTTTATCAGAAACTGAGCCAATGGTCAGTCACATGATGTTTTGGCCAAGAAGATGGCTTCAATGTACTCATGTCCTTGAGAAACTGAGTGAAATTGAATTTAAAGATGATAAACTGATTTGTTTGACGGAGGAAATTTCAAAGTGGTATGATATTCAGGCTATGCTGAAGAAGCAGCTTTAACAGATAAAGAGACCAGCACAACTGTAGAACGACCTCCTACACTACACTGGGCAGAAGGAAAGGCTCTTGAGGTGAAAGCTCTACCTTTGGTAGGCTCCAAATACGGAATCCAAATTAATTTAAAAGAAGAAAGCTTGAGAGTGTTTCTCCAAGGTGAGTGCACAGAGCCTGACACAGCTGTGGTCCAAAGAAGCCAGGTTTACATCTCAAGCTGGCTACGGAATTTGGGAACATTGTGGTTTCTATATAGCAATGGTTTGGCAGGTATGAAAGATGCAAGGTTGAGGGAGTCGTGGAGAGTGGCTAAGGCCAAGCACTGAGTAGTGAGGTTGGAATTCCTCCAGAGAAGTTTTGAGAGCCCATTGCGTGAGACTGTAGAGGTGAAGCCTCAGTTGCAGTGGAGATGTCAGAATACTAGAGATGCAAAAAAGCATGAGACATCCACCAAGGAGAACTGCACACATTGATGTGTAGTCTGACTAAGGGAGAATCTGTGTGTGCTACACATAGCGGAACTACCAAAGCTTGTTAGGGGTCCAGTCAATTACAAGTCCTACATACTAGATATGGAGCTTCAGAATTTGATGTTTGCCCTGCTGAATTTTGGCTTTTGGCTTTTAGTTTGATAATTCCTTGCTATGCACTGACTATTCTAGTTTGAAATAGGAGTCAATGTATCAAAGACAGTTCGCTGTGTTAATGGAAATTAAGTGATGGGTAGTGTGGTGGTTTAAATGAGAACAGCCCTCAATAGGCTCATGTGTTTGAATGCCTGGTCCCCAGTTGGCAAAACTTGTTGGGAAGGATTAAGAGGTCTTGCTTTGACAGAGGAGGCACATCACTGGGGGAGGGCTTTGATGTTTCAAAAGTCCACACAATTCTTTCTCTCTCTCTCTCTCTCTCTCTCTCTCTCTCTCTCTCTCTCTCTCTCTCTCCTCTCCTCTCTCGTCTCCTCTCCTCTCTCTCTCATCTCTCTCTCTCTTCTCTCGTCTCTTCTCTTCTCATCTCTCTCTCTCCTCTCTTTCTCTCTCTCATGCTTGTGGGTTAATATGTCAGTTCTTACCTACTGCTCCAGAGGCATGCCTGCCTACCTTCTGCCAAGCTCCCTGACATGAAGGCCATGTGTGGAGGCCCGAAAATATGAGCCTATTTCCACATTGACCAAAGGTCAGAAAGTTGGAACTTACCTTTAGTTCCTTCAAGGTTATTGTACTACTACCTCAAACAAAGGTCCCAGCAAGATGTACCTCAGAGAGCTCTGCTCTCTCATGGTTATCGTCAACAGGTTAATAGCCAGACCTTGTACTCCAGGAATAGAAAAGTAGATATGCTCCTACCTCAAACAAGAGTCTAAGGATCCAACTAAGGGTCCAGTTCTTTTACTGAGATAACACTGGATTCTACACAGGGAGTGGTTTACCTACAGAACATTTTAGTCTAGTGTTTGTATGTGACTTGTTTTGTTCTAGCAACAGATTGTTTAACTGTGAACATAGCCTACGACCTTCAATTGGTATGTTCATTTCCTTGTATCATGTTAGTGTGTTTTTATGTCTTACTCTTACCTTTTGGAGTCAGAGATATTTTAAGCAGTTGGAAATAAACACAGGTGAATTTCAGTACTCACTGGAACTCCCTCCCAATACTATCTTATATGTTTCTCAGTTTTATTATTTTCTTTTGCATCTTCATATTCTTTACTAATATTTTCTAAATCCCCATGCCTTTACCCTGTCAAGAGGTATTTATGTTGAGACTGGTCCCCGATAGTCATGGACTCTCATCCTCTGGAACCATGTGTACCAAATGAAACCCTTTCTTTATAAGTTGCCTTGGTCAGTGTCTTTATCACGGCAATGGGAAAGTAACTAAGAGAGGCAGTAGAAAGTAACTAAGAGAGGCAGTATCTATTTTATTTCTTTTCCCCAAAGAACCTATAGCCTACTAAGAAAGGGAATAATAAGTAGCAGCCAATTCCAGCATAGTATTAAAATGTCATGATAAGCATCTAGACCTAGTACTCAGACAAAAAGAGGCACATAGTGACTCACATTGAATAAGTCATAGTATGTTGTTCTAAAGTGGCACCTACTTGGGTTTGGGAAAGTAAGCATGTGTGAGCTAATTAGATCTGGGAACGCTATTCTAGAGAGATGAGACATGTGCTGGCAACCTGAAAACAAAGAAGTGGTGATGAAGGAGCTGCATGTAGCCCAGATGTTCTCAGTTTAGAATTTAAAATCTACAGTGAGTGCTAAGGAAGGATGGAGAAGAGAAACACTGGTCAGAAGTCACGTTTCTTTCTGTGTCTTTTTGTTATTGAAACAGGGTTTCTCTATGTAGCCCAGCCAGACATCAAATTAATGGCCCTCCTCCTGCTTCAGTTTTGAGGACTGCAATAACAGGTGTGAGCCACCACGCCCCAATTCTAAAAACCTATTTCTTACGCTAAAATTTAGACTTTGTTTTGAAAAGCATAGAAAGCTATTGTATAGCACCACAAATTACTTAATCCAATGTTTTCAGAGAGATAATATTAACGCTTGGGGTGACCCCAGAGCAATATGAGCCGTGGTGGTGAAAGTAACTAGGAAGTGTCATGATCACTACTCTGTGGTCGATACAGGTTGAATCAAATGTGGAGAGTGGAACAATGCGAGAAACCAGCAAGTACTTACTGTGCTCTTTGAACATGTCAGGAAGTGAAGACCCTGGTAAACAAACTGTTATCAGTTTTGTAGAATTGAGTCAGAGACTCAAGCAAGAACAAAATACTTTGATAACTATTTCTATAGCTTTAGACACCATTCCATATGGTTTCAGATTTGTTACATAAATAAATTCATATTAACTACCAGTGACATTTTCATATTTTTCCAGTGCCCATCAGTTGTCACTATGTCCTTTTTGGGATCCAGGTTAACAAAATCTACTTACAATTCATGTAATTAAATTATAATATTCCAAGTTTTTTGATTCTGAATTAATTATTATACATTCCTCTGTCGATATGAAAATTAGCTTCAATAAAAACACCTATTAAATTTAATCATCCAAGACTTTTAGTAACCTGTCAGCTTTATAAAAGCTTCAAGCTGACACAGTAACTTATGAAAAAAGATCTACAAGTAAGGTCATGTAACCCAAATGAAGTTACATAAAAATTTAACACACTCTTCAGATTATTATTGGTATTGGCTGAGATACAGAGAATGATTCATCTCAGTCTCTGTCATATAATTTAGTCAATAAATATGAATCATAGAAAGCACACCTACATGAGGGTCACCCTGCCTGATCCCTCCAGAGAGCCAGATCCCATCAGTTGTGCCAGCCTGCCTCTCTCTGACTACACTACATGCCCAGTTCAACATAGCTTTACTGATATTTGCCCTTATTTGCCATAGTTGAACTCATTGGGAAATTAATTTCTTGGGTTTTTTTCTTGACTATTTTTTTTCTTCCCTACAGTAGAAATATCGCTTCAGAAATGAATATTTTCCCCCTGTTTTGTGGATATAGACGACTTTTAGGTAGTGAGACAGTTGACAAATTTATAATTGCAAGAATGATGCAGCCGAGAATATTTCCTCTGTGGTTGTTAGTAGGTGAGAGAGTGGAAAATTCCTTAATAGCTCTATTTACGAACGACGAAAGCTTTAGAGCAAATTAAAATTTAGATGCATTTTGCACTATCATTTCCTAGGAATTTCCATATGAACTCCATATTTTATGCATTTATATCTGAACACATTAAAAGTATTCTACCTTGTAGTGAGGGTCGTAATATCATATAAATAGTACAGAATCTCTGTGGTGTGTGTAGACAGGATATTATTAACCTCATTTTTCAGAAGAAAAAAGTAATTGTGAGAGTAAATGATTTGTGCAAGGTCCTACAGTTAATAAAAAGGCAGAGCGGGGACTTAAGCAGAGTTTTTGTTGGGGTGATAAAGGAAAGACACCGGGCTCACAGTCACTGCTTATGTAGGTGACCTTCTCCTTGCTGTGCCTGTGCAGGGTTTGCCAGCGTAGAAACTCAGCAGCACAGGCCACATGTGGAACTTTCTTTCTACTATCCCCTCCACCCTCCCTGAAACAAAGTTCATCACTGTTTCATATTTAACAACCAATGGAACCAAGGGCCACCAATGTCCAGTAGATTCAGCAACCCTGTATTAATGCACTTGTCTTAGGAAATCATTGTGTTGTGATACCCAGAATGTAGCTGCTCTTTCCTTAGCACTTAACACTTGTTATCTTCCAGAAGCTTTGGGAAATAGAGAGTGACTTTAATGCTTTTCGTTCATTAGATGTGGCTGTATCTTCTGGTGGTTTTACTTGGAAGAGTTTGGGGTTTTTTGTTTGTTTGGTTGGTTTTTGTGTTTTTGTTTTTGTTGTTGTTAAAGAAGGTTGTCATTTTAAGGAAAATTATCAAAGCAGAAACACTTCTTTTTTAACCAGTCCAGATACTTTGGGCCTTTAATTCTGAAAAATAACTTTGTTTACTATACTAAAAAAAAAAGTTTATAAAGTATATTGTGTATGGTGGTTTAAGCAACAGAGGATCATATACTTCAACACCTGGTCCCCAATTGGTGGCGCTGTTTAAGGAGGTCATGGGACTTTAGCAGGCAGAGTCTTGCTGAAGGAAGTAAATCATTGTGCAAGGACTTTTAGGCTTCATAGCCTTGCCCTATTACCTGCTCAGTCTCTGCTTCATGAGTATGGATGAAAAGTAATCAGCCAGTTTCCTGCTCCTGGGCCCCGGAGGGGGATATGCCTTTTCCACCATGATGGATTCTTTTTTTAAAATATTTATTTATTTATTATGTATACAATATTCTGTCTGTGTGTATGCCTGCAGGCCAGAAGAGGGCACCAGACCCCATTACAGATGGTTGTGAACCACCATGTGGTTGCTGGGAATTGAACTCAGGACCTTTGGAAGAGCAGGCAGTGCTCTTAACCACTGAGCCATCTCTCCAGCCCCCAACCATGATGGATTCTTGACACCTGCAACCATAAGTCAGAATAAATGGTCTCAAGTTATTTTTGGTCATGGTGTTTTATCGCAGTAACGGAAAATTAACAATAGTCTATTTTCTTTTCCATGTAATTTTGTACTAATTTTGGCATGTCAAAAGTATATATTAATTTTAAGGAATGGAGCCTTCATTTATAACTTTGTGGCTATTGGAAATAAAGATTTGACTTATGCAAGTGTGTTGGTAGACTTTGTAGGACTGTGGCAAAAATAGCTGAGAAAAATTAGAAAGGGAAAGGGCATATTTTGACTCACAGCTCCAGAGGTTTTGGAGTAGTTTCAAGGCCTTGTTGCTTTGGGTTTACACAATAAAACACAGCCCAAGGGTGATGGAGGAGAGTTATCTGTCTATGTTAATTTCATTGGTTAATTAATAAAGAAAACTGCCTTGGCCCTTTAAGAGACAGAAAATTAGGTAGGCGGAGTAGAGAGAACAGAATTGTGGGAAAAAGGAAGCAGAGTTGGGGAGAGCTTCAGGCGGTCGCCATAGTGAGTCACCATGATTCTCCTCTCTGAGATGGACGCAGGTTAAGATCTCTCCTGGTAAGCCACACCTCGTGGTGCAACACAGATTACTAAATATGGGTTAAAGGAAGATGTGAGAATTAGGCAATAAGAGGCTAAAACTATGGGCCAGGCAGTGTTTAAAAGAATACAGTTTCATGTAATTATTTCGGGTGTAAAGCTAGCAGGCGGCCGGGTGGCCGGACGCAGCCCTGCAGCTTCCTTCTACACAAGGGCATGGTAGAAGTTGCCTGCTCACCAGCACAGTCACCAGGAAGCAAACAGAAAGGAGCTGGGATTCCAAAATCCCTTTCAAGGGCGTGTCTCCAATGACCTAACTTCCTCTCAGTAGACCTTACCTTCTGAGGCTTCTATCACTTCCCAATAGCAGCAACTAAGGATCAAACCTTTAACACACAGGTCTTAGGCAAATATTTAAGATGCAAACCATAGCAACAAGCTTGCTTTTTTTTTAGCCATTCCAGAATCAATTAGAATATAAATAGGAAATTATCTGCCCAAGTGATTCCCAGCATTTGTCTCTGAATTATTTTCAGTAGAGTTACCGTGGATAATTGGATGGTTGATTTATTTTTATTTCATCACCATCAATCAATAAATAGCAAGGTGCTAGAATACACTAGCTTCACTCTGCCCTGTGAGACATAGACCTCTGTTGTGAAAGACCTACAAGGTGTGAAGGTACAGCTTTGTACCCTGTGTGCAAACAGTTATAGAGTCAGGATGTGACCCTGCACATGAGTCCTGGTACACTCAGAACACAGCTGTTCTTCCCATGTTCAGCTAGCAGTGGGACACTTCTGCCAATCTTCAGAAATAGCTACTGATTGGTGCCTCAGGTCACCATCATGCTAAATGCTACTGTACCGAGGTGACTGTTTTTATAGATTCTTTATTTTTAATAATACATATGTATGGGTAGTGTTCCATATAAGTTTACATTGTATAATGTTTAAATCAGGTTAACTATCTAGTTCTTTAACATTTATTATTGCTTTATAGTAAGAACATTAAAACCCCTTTCTTCCAGGTCCTTCACGTATATAAAACCTTATTATTATCTGAAGATCTGCTTGTTGCCATTTTATGCAATAGCACACCTGAGATTTCTGTACTTATCTAAAGATAACTTAGCACCCATCAATTCACTGCTCCTCGGTCTCACTTTCTCTCACCTTCCCTGGACTCTAAGAAGTGCTGCTTTACTCTTAGATTCTATGAGATCAAAACTTTTATATCTATTTGACATGTTAGTGATATCATGCAATGCTTGTCATCCTGTGCCCAACTTAGTTTCATTTAACAATGGTCTCTGGTTCTGTCCATTCTCTATTGTATGAAGGGGAAGCCCAGCCAATCACCTTGTTTTGTAAGGCTAATATTTACTTATAAAATCTTGCGGGCCCTGCGGCCAGCCTGCTCTTTATTTTCCTGTGCTCCTCACTGGAACCTTGGATTTGTAAGTTCCCTTTTCTTTCCTTTATTAAAGCTGAATATTATATATATATATATATATATATATATGATTATATATAAAGCTAGTCTGGTTAATCATAACTGCTGATCAAACACCGCCCCTTCAATTGTAGATGACAGAACTTTCTCTTTATGCCTGAATATTATTTTAGTGTAATTCTGTTTTATATATCATTGACTCATGGCACCCATATTATTCCCAACTTTTGACTTTTTGCATCATGCTGCCTATGAACATAAGAGTACAGACATCTTATCAACATACCAAATTGGTTTCCTTTCAGTACACAGTATATGCTGCATAGTGGTACTGCTGGGTCAACATGTTTATCATATTTTTAATACCTTTTAAAATATTGACTGAGCTGATTTAAATTCACTTAAATTTGATACAAGTTATTCTTTTTCCCTCACACCCTCAAGAGTACTTACTAAATTTTAAATTTTTAAAAAGTTGTCATTTTGCTATTTATAACCTATTTATCTCACTGAGGTTTTGGTACTCATTTACTTAATGATTAGTGATGTTAATCAGTTATTGTTTTTAATTTTTAATTTTTGTATGTATGTGTGTCTGAGTATGGATTTGTGCATGTAAGTGCTGCACCCACAGAACCTAGAAACATCAGATCTCTTATGCAAGAGTTATAGGCATCTGTGAGCCACTCATTATGGGTGCTGGGAATGGAATCAGGTTTCCTATACAAGAGAAGTTTATGCTTTTAACTGCTGAGTCATTGCTCTTGCCCCTAGAGTATTTTTGCTGATGTTGTCATCTTTAATATACTGTATTTAATAATCTATTTCCTAATCATATAGCCCCTTTTGTAAAATATATCTTAGGCATATTTAAAATTGGATGACAGTTTTTGTTGTTTTGGTGGTTTCTGTTTTGTCTTGCTGTTTGTTTTTGGTAGGAGGGCCATGAATTCTAGTCTAGTCTGAGTTTCATGGTGAGATCTTGTCTTTAAAAAGAAAAAAGAAAGGAAGAAGGAGGGAGGAAGGAAAAAGGGAGGGAGGGAAGAGGGAAGGAGAGAAGGAAGGAAGGAAAGAAGGAAGGAAGGAGGAAGGAAGGAAGGAAGGAAGGAAGGAAGGAAGGAAGAAAGAAAGAAAGAAAGAAAGAAAGAAAGAAAGAAAGAAAGAAAGAAAGAAAAGGGACAAAGTATAATGAACTTTCTCTACATAGCCATCATCTGGTTTAACAGTTAACACACTACTGTTTAATTTTTCAGCTATCTCCTAAATTTGGGTGGAGTCTTTCAAAATAATTTTTTATTTTTTATTATTAAAAATTTCTGCCTCCTCCCCACCTCCCATTTCCCTCCCCCTTTCCCCACTCCCCTCCCCCTCCCTCTCCATTCCAAAGAACAGTCAGGGTTCCCTGCCCTGTGGGAAGTCCAAGGTCCTCCCCCCTCCATCCAGGTCCAGGAAGGTGAGCATCCAAACAGACTAGGCTCCCTCAACCCAGTGCCATTGTCCTTGGCTTTTCAGTCAGCCCTCCTTGTCAGCCACGTTCAGAGAGTCTGGATTGATCCCATGCTTTTTCAGTCCCAGTCAAGCTGGCCTTGGTGAGCTCCCATTAGATCAGCCCCACCATTTTTATACTTTGAGATTATAACATTACCTTTTTTTTCTCCCTCCAACCCCTCCCATATACCCCTCCTTTCTCTCTTTCAAATTGATGGCCTCTTTATTCATGAAATACTGTTACAAACATATGTGTGTGTATATACATATGTGTATGTATATATATGTATATATATTCCTAAGTATAACCTGCTTAGTCTGTATTAAGTCATTTGTATGAAGTGTTTTGGACTGACCATTTGGTATTAGATAATGAATTGGTGTTTCTTCCATGGCAGTCACATTGTTAAGACTACAGATGTAGCTTCTAACATTTCTAGGAGACACAGTCTCACAGCAAGCTCTTTCTTCTTTTGGCTTTTGCAATCTTTTGGCTCTCTCTTCTAAAATGGTTACCTGAGCCTTAGGTGCAGGAGTTGCATTGTAATGTATCAGTCCGGACTGGGTTCTACAACTCTGTATTTTGATTGGTTATGGTTTTCTGTAATTTTCTCTGTCTTTTGCAATAAGAAGTTTACTTGATGGGGGATTGGACTACACTTACCTGTGAATATAAGGACAAATATGTGTCATGTAGTTAGGGATTATACCAGTTTAGTCAAGTGGCAGTTGCAGGTTCTCCTTTAAGATCCATGACTTCATGAGCCCTGGAAAGTTGACTAGGTTTCCAGAACCAGGCCTGATTTCCCTCCCTCTTGCTGTGGGAGGGGGGGTCTGAAGTCCAATTATAGAGCTTACCACCAAGATACGTGTGACACCATTTCATCAATGACCACTTACTTTTCACCTCTTGGGGACAACCAGAATAACAGCAATATCCCTATTTGGGGGACTCTTCTGTGCAACCTTTACTAACAACTCAAAAGAAGGATTCCTCATGCCTGGTTTTGGAGGTTTCTTAGATGGTCTTTGGCTCTGGAATGGAGTAATGTTAGCTCGGATAAGAAACCTCATTTAATTACATATGTATATTTATACACAGACTTACATGTATTATAGATATTCTTTAGGTAGATAATAGAATGATTCCTTATGACCTTTCCAAACATCCTTAGTGTTATTTTACCCTCTCTTTCTCTGTTCATTACCTTCTTGCTCCATAATTACTGCCACCCCTTTCCTCACTTCCCCTTTGAGAACACATATACCCTGCTATTCCCTCCTTTACTGCTCCCGCTCCCCTCCAAATCTGAAGATTTGGAGCTAGGAACTCCTGATGAGAGAGAACATGTAGCATTTGTCTTTCTAGGTCTCAGTTACCTCACTCAATATATTTTCTGGTTCCACCCATTCCCCTGCAATGTTCATCATTTCATTTTTCTTAAAGTTGAATAGTATTCCATAGATTATACTTATTATCTATTCATCAGGTGAAGGACATGTAGGTTGTTTCTATTTCTAGTTATTGTGACTAGAGCAGGAATGAACGTGGTATCTGTGTAGTAGGACACACAAGTATCTGTGCAGTAGGATCTTGAGTCTTTTGAACATATGATACAGATGGGTATAGCTGGGACACATGTGAGATTCATTTGTAGCCTTTTGAGTATTCTCTACCCTGACTTCCAAAGTGGCTGCGCCAGTCTGCAATTCCACCGAGAGAGAATCAGAGTTCCCTTCTCCCCTACAACCTTGTCAGTCATTTTGTTGCTCTTTTCCATTCTGACTGGGGTTAAGAAGAAATCAAAAGTTGTTTTGACTTACATTTCTTTAATCACTTGTGATGGTGAACTTTTTTTTTTTAGATATTTCTTAGCCAGGTTTTTATTGTTGTTTGATACATTCTATTAAGAACACTCTGTCTAGGTCCCAGGACCATTATTTTAAATGGGTCATTTTGTGGATGTTTGGGGGTGTTTTGTTTAACTCCATTTTTAAATTCTTCATATATTATAGAAATTAATTCTATGTCAGATGTATAGTTGACAAAGATTTTCAGCCATGCTCTGGGACTCCTCTTCACTCAAATTATTGTTTTCTTAGCTGTACTAAAAAATCTTTTTTTTAGTTTTATGAAGTTCTGTTTGTTAAATTTTGGCCTTAATTCTTGGGCAAATGGAATTCTATTCAGAAAGTGGTTTCCTATATGTACACCTATATCCAACAGAATACTGCCTATGTTTTCATCTAGCAAGTTCAGTGTTTCAGTTCCATATTTAGGTCTTTGATTTACTTGGAGTTAGTTATTGTTCATGGTGATAGACATGAGTCTAAATTCATTCTTCAGCAAGTGTATATCTGGTTTTCTTAGCAGATTGTTGAAGATGCTTTGTACATTGTTTGGTTTTGTTGTTGTTTTGCTGTTGAGTTGCTTTTATTTCCTGACATATTCTGGGAATTAACCTATTGTCAGAGTTATAACTGACAGTAATTTTTTCCTATAACATAATTCTTGCTCTATTGGTTGTTTCATTTAGTTGTGCAGAAACTTTTTAACTTAATGTAATCCCACTGGTCAATTTGGGCTTTTATTTCCCATGTTTTGGGGGTCTTGCTTAGCAAAAAACCAACTTTGCCCTTTTTAGCATATTAAAGTGTTTCCCCCTGTGTTTTCTCCTGGTAGTTTCATAATTTTGCATTTTTGTTTAAAATCAATTCTCAGGAGGTTAGGTTCCTAAAGTTCTGAGGTAGTTGGAAGAATATGAATTAGAGGAGAAGGAATGGTTGGACATGGAGAGCCAGAGAATTGTGAATGACTTGGTAGTGCATAGTTCATCTCACCTTTGCTGACAAGCATTGAATACGATCTCACTTTCATTACACTCTTTTCCTACATAGCAAACTCTTCTAAAACTAATGCAATAAATGATATATTATTCATGTCCCATGAATTCATGTCCAATGCAGCATTTTATACACAAATTACAAAAATTAAGTGATGACAAGGAAAAGAAACACAGCTCAAATTTCAGTTTTCAGGTTAGCTTGAAACAGGAAAGATGGGGGGGGAGCACAAACTTTTGAAATAAATGTGACCTACAGATCACCAAAAAATAATAAGTAAAATAAAATAAAACCAAAAGTTAAAAATTTAAACCTATGTAGGCTTATCTGGTGTGGGAAGTCCTTCTGTAGGTGGCTTTTATTGGTTAATGAATAAAGAAACTGCTTTGGCCTGCACAGGGCAGAATACAGGTAGGTGGGGAAAACTAAACTGAATGCTGGGAGAAAGAAGGCAGAGTGAGGAGACACCATGTAGCCCCTCCAGAGGAAAAAGATGCGAGCTGCAAGCTGGAACCTTGCTGGTAGGTCACTAGCCTTGTGGTAAAATATAAATTAATAGAAATGGGGTTAATTTAAGATATAAGAGTAAGCCAGAAATATGCCTAAGTGATTGGCCAAGTAATGATTTAATAATATAATTTCTGTGTGATTCTTTTGGGAGTCTGGGTGGCCGGGAAATGAACAAGCAGCCTCCTACTACAACTTGTCCTGAGGAACAATTGTGAAGGCTTTGAACATAAAGATTTAGTTCATATACCTCTTGACCCAAATTAGAAATTTAGCTGACCCTTGATACCATTTTGATTATTTGATTGACCTAATACCAGTCTTTTTGATAGAGCTGATGACCCCTGCAGGGCAACCAATTTTGTTAGAGCATTTTCCTCCTTACCCTCTCTGTTAGTACTATCCACAGTTTCACAGTGGACTTGGGTATTATAATTCACCCCTGAAATAGTGGCACTGACCCTAAAACTTTCATTGTATCTGGAGAACAAAAAGCAATTCTAAGTGGTAGTAGGAAAGTTGGCAACAAGGAGTCCTCTTTGTCAACTGTTCAATCATGTTGGGCAGCCTCCTATGGCGACCTTAGAGAATAGAAATGGGGAGAATGTGAATAAATTTTTCTAGCATTCTTTTTGTTGAGAAGGAAGGAGAACTTGGTCTAGTGTTACTCTTGCTGAAATCACATAACTCAGAGTCACCAAAGAATTACGTGTCTTGTGCCTCCATTTTGCCCATACTACCCTATGAGTGTAATGGATAAGTTTAACAAGTAGTAAACCACATGGTTACACCTTATGCAGGGGAGTCAAGAAATGTTCTAGATTAATGATTCTCATCCTGTGGCTTGTGACCCCTTTGGGAGTCAAATGATCCTTTCACAGGGGTACATATCAGATCTCCTGCATATTAATATTTACGTTAGTTACTATTCATAACAGTAGTAAAATTGCAGTTATGAGTAGCAACGAAACATTTTATAGTTGGGGGTCACCACATATGAGGAACTGTGTTAAAGTGTCACGCATGCAGGAGGAAGGTTGCGAAACTACTGGTCTAGATTGTTTTTCATAGAGCTAAATTATGGAAAATCAATTTCAGATGGTTATTCAGTGCAGTGGAAAAGTGAACTATAGTCCACATTACTGGGAATTCATAGAAAAATTAACATGAAAGATCCTTTGCAGAATCAAAAGCTGTGCATATGTACTGGAAACTACTTCTATTCCTGGCCCCAAAGGAAGACAAAATTGTGTATACTTACATAACTTGCTTTTTAAAGAGTTTTACTTTCAAATATTGAGATTCTCTTTGAGAACAACTTAAATCATTCATTTGCAAAAGAAAAGATGTCCAGAGTTAGAACTACCAAGAGAATGCAAACAGCTTTGTGTTCTCAAAAGGAATGGATTTGTCCCCTACTCAGACATGGAGAGGAAATGGGGGGGGAACATGTGGTCTGACTGTCTTCACATTTATAGGCGTGGGCCATACCTCATCTTACTCCACTATTGTGGTATTTGTTTACAAATGGAAGATCTGTGGCAACCTTGCATTCAGCCAGTCTACGGCTGCAGTTTTCCCACAGTATTATGGCACTTTTTTGTCCATGTCAAATACAAATATTTGTCATCGCCAAGCCATTTCAAACTTTATTATCATCATTTGTTATGATACTCTGTGTTTGATGATAGTTTGTTTGTATGGTAATTGTTTTGAGACACCACACACTATCTTTATACATTAAAGTGACTTTGATATATAACTACATCATCAATCAAATATTTCCCCATCTCTCTCCTTCGCCTTGAACCACTTCATTACTTGAACAACAATCTTGAGATTAGGATAACTAGAAACCATGTCACATGTCTGTCACTTCCATTACAAGCTCAAAATAAAATGTTAACTTACCATAGCCTGAAAGCTAGGCCCCTTGCAACAAATTATCAATGTAAAGGAAAAAATTCTTGAAGGAAATTGTTTGAGGATATTTGATGACAAAAAATTCAAAAAAAATAATTATTTCCGTAAACATGAGAGCTCTAATAAAGACAGGTAACTTCATTGTTGATACAGAAATCTGATAGATCAAACTAACCACATTTTCATAAGCCGAAGCCTAATGCAGAGCAAAGTCCTGACTCATTTTTACTCTGTAAAGGCTGAGGGATACGGAGTTTGAAGCTTGCAGTTTGTTCTTGAAGCTTGGGAGGGGAGAGGAATCTTAATGACACCAAAGTGTTAATCAACGCAGCAGACAATAGAGAAGAAATTGTAGAGATTCATCGAGGAAAAAATGAAGTAAGATTATTGATGGGGTGGAAATGCCAAGCCGTGTGGCATTTCTGGTGAAAGAAACGTGCCTTCTAGAACATTCCATAGCTAAAGATAATCAGTGAGTGCCTTCAAAGTTTAACTGCAGGAGACTTTCTTTTCAGGATGATAATTCAGCTGGTGACATTAGGTTGGAGTTAGTGCTCATTCATTGTTCTAAAAGTCCCATGCCTCTTAAGATTGTATTAAACCCGGAAGCAGATTATGTGCTTACTAAAGATTTTTACTGAATTTTAAGGCTCATTGTTGAGATATACTGCTCAAAAATGTTAAAAAGATAGATAGATAGATAGATAGATAGATAGATAGATAGATAGATAGATAGTCAAAGAGATGTGTACTGAAGTTGATATGCTTTTTTATGCCAGGCAAACACACCATCAGGGTTTCAGCATTTTGGGATGCTGGAGAGATAGCTCAGGTGTTGAGTATATACTGCTCTAGGCAATGATCCTGAGCTCAATTATGAAGCACCCATATTGGACGGCTCAGAGTTTTGCCCTGTTTAGACAGAGTGGCAGTCTCTTTCTGTGCCACCATAAATTTATTCTTATTTAATAAAGTTTTATTTCTTCCTCAATTTCTACCAATCACCAACTTGAGTAAGCAGCCAGCAGCTTCAAAGAAAATCCTACATCAGGAAAAATATTATGCGCTGAAAATTCAGATGGTCACTAGCATTTTTAGCAGTAAAACAGTTTTAAATTTTGATATTTATATTATCTTTAGACATGTTATTGTATACTTACTGAACCATAGCATAAGATAAACATAACTTTTTATATACATTTGGAAAGCAGAAAATTCATAAGACACTTTTTATTGCAATATTTACCTTATTGTAATGGGATGAATCTAAACAAAGATTAGACATGATGCAATATGCTTAGATTGTTTCAAAACAAAGTAGTTGAACTAATATCCCATTTGAACTAATCTCCAGCTAAACTGGGGATTCACTGGTCAGATCTGTGTAAGTTGATTCTCTGGTCCTTATTGTCATTAGATTACTTACCATCTACTAGCTGTTAGCACTTAGTGTTTTATGAATAATAGCGGACTTCCTTAAAGCCAGATAGTTTTTTTTTTTCCTCCTGGAATTAGCTCTGATGACTACAAACCTGAAAGAAAACAACAACAACAACAACAAAACAAACAACCCCACGCCAAGCAAAAACCTTAACTCACAGAGAAAAATTTCAAAGTATATACAAAGCTAACACACTACTGATATATTCAGAAGGGAGAATTTTGTTTGTGTCTACTGGAGGTACAATTCTCCCTTCTGAAAAAAAGACTGAGAAGGCAGCTTCAGCATAGGACGTTCAATTTTTTTTATGCTATTTAAACAACATAGCGTTTTTCTTGGCAAGAATTAACTTCAGTTAGTTCGGACCTTATTATTAGCTTATTTTATGATTCTGGAGACATCCCTACGTTTTGTTTTCTTGTTAAATCAAATTCTTTTGGGTTAGTAGTTTTATCCCTATTGTGTAGATTGTTTGGGTATTATAACTGTCCGACATCGTGAATTTAGTTTTAGGTAAGTTTTCTGCTTTTTATTAACCCCACAACTTATCTGGCCCGGTCAGGGAAGGAGCCCCGCCCCCTCTGGGGCTGGAGCCCCGCCCCATCCTTAGGTCCCCGCCCATTCTGCATTTACTAATTGCACGGTAGGCCGGGGAAAGAGATGGGAACAAACATCGCGAGACTTCAAAGGTCTTCCCACAGGGGCTTCAGGGACGGGACTTGCGCAGTAGCGCCCTTTGAAGCCAGCGTGGGAGAAAGGGGCGGGGCGTCCCGCGGTGTCGCGTCCGGCCCTTTGCGTTTGTTTGGGCCCGACGCTTCTCCTGAGCCGGCTCTGCGGTTTCCGGCCTGGGCGTCGGTCTCCACCCAGCGCTCCGCGCGCGTGCGCGGCTTCAGCAGAGGTGTGTGTGTGGCGGATGTCGACCTGGGATCTGCAGTGTTTGAGGAAGGCCAGGCCTGGGGGCTGGCGTTTGGGTACCGGCTGAGGTAGGCCAGGGTGGCTCTGGGGTCAGAGGTTAGAGGTCGCGGAGAGAGGTTGGCTCTGGGTCACCGGGAAATGCCCAGGGCTCCTGCGGTGCTCCAGGATCAGAGGCGAGCGGCCTTGCGAGTTCCCCGGACTGGGCTCCAGCCCGAGCGTCCTCGCGTGGGACGGGGGCTTGCTGCCCACGCCCGCGTGCCCAGGTCCTGTCGCGAGCCGTCCCTCCGGGAGCTTGAGCCGCCGGTGCTGACAGCGGGCTCCTTTCAGGAGGGTGACCGAGGGGGACCGTGCTGTGCCTTGGACGTGCCCGAGGGGCTGATGGTGCGTGGGGCTGCAGGTGCCCGAAAGAGGTGCAGAGACGTGCAATTTAGGCTCCCAATGCTCAGTTACCCTCGGCGACAAACTAATTGCATTCCTTTCCAAACCACCCAGGCACCTGTGCGCGCTGTGCATTTTTGACTCCGAAGTAGCGCTGGTTCATGAGGTGTGGTGGATTCATGGTCAGCGGTACCCTGTCTGAGGTGCAGCGCTGTTCACCACTGGCCATTTCTACTCGGTGCCTTTTACTCCAGATGGCTTGAATTTATCTTGCGCCGTCTTTGTAACTTTCTCTACTACACGTTTGTCTTTGTCTTTGCGCTTGGATTGGCTCACGTCCCATGATTGCTGTCGCCACCTCGTTCTTTGTCTAAGGAGCCTCTCTTATTCTTCTTATCTGTTAATCCATAACACCATTGTGTATTATTGTTTCTCTTTGAAAAAGAGGATGTTTTGAAGGGATTTTAAGCAATATGGGTCGTTCGAAGTTTAATGCATTGGGATTGTAAAGCATATTGGACTTATTCAGCAGTGGTGTGCGTTTAAATACAACTCACACTTGAAACAAGCTTTTATTTCCGGCTATATGAGGTGGTTGTCCGCCTGGTTTTCGCCCATCGGATGTAGTTTTATAATTTGTTTACTTTTGTACAGTTAGTTGATTGTCTCAACTAAATTTTTCCAGTAAAGATGAGTGAGATCTAATGGATACTTGAGATCATGGTTAATGTGCTCCTTACATATTAGTTTTCTTCTTGAGGTGACCAATTACCAGAAAGAAAAAAGCTACAGAGAGTTGAGGGAACAGTCCAGAGACACAGTGAGGGTGAGTCTGGCTTGGTGACCACAGGGTAGTAAGGTGGCTTGCTCACATCTCTGTAGGTAAGAAGACAGATGACAGGAAACAAGGCTGGTCCTCCAGTCTCAGTAACCAGCGTCACACTCCCGACGTCTAGGCCCCATCTCAAGTTTCCTGAACTTCCCAAAGTAGTACCACGAACCAGGGATCAGTTCTAAAATGAAAGTCTCTGGGGAGCTTTTGCAGCCAAACCGTAGCAGCTATTATTTGGCTTAAGGCTTTTTAAAAATTTTACCCCTTCTTTTCTATATATCCTTATGAAAATTTCGGTCATATAACAGGTTTCACGTTACGTATAAGGGCTGCTAAGGAATGTGCTCGGTATCACAGGGTTATCACTGAGATAAAGAACTGAGTTAGAATTCAGGAAATGATACCTTCACTGTGAATGGAAGTCAAGTGAGATTCCTAGGAAATAATCCAGGAGAGGCACTACTCAAGGTCATACTAGTTTGGGTTGTAAGCATGTTGATGTTTTTGTTTGAAAATATTTCTTCATTAAAGACACATTACCTCTATATTGGTAACCTTCACAGTGAATGAATATATGTTGGTAATTGTGCTGGAGTTTGGATTTGTAACAGGCGGGAGGCCTTGCCGAGACTCTGTGTATAGAGTGTGCTTTTCCTGTGTTGCCATAGTTTTCTAGTCTTTCTGTCCTGCCTCATGTCTTCTGTTTGTTTGTCATTTAGAAATCATATTAAATAACCAAGAAAGTGTGAAGATGAGCAGCCGAAGGAAACGCGCTCCCCCAGTGAAGGTCGATGAGGAAAGGCAGCAGCAGCTGCAGTGGAACATGCATGAAGACCTGAGGAATGAACCTCTCACCTTGGCCATTGAGCAGCCCTGCTCCGGTGCAGACTCTTCCTCTGATTGCATCCTCATAGATGATGACCCTCCTGAAGATGTAGTTCATAGAGATAAGAAGAGGCGTTCAGAAGCTGTGAGCACCTTAGAATCCACTGAAAAAGAGACCCCTTTGTCTGTAAAGTTGAATGTTATAGTTTCTCCCTATCATGTTGATCATTCTTGGAAAGCATTTCTGGGAGATTTTGTTCTTCAGCTTCTCCCTAAAGAGAGTTTAGTTGAACATTTTTCTGAAAGGAGTTTTGCATTGATGAATTCAGAGTCAAGCAATCAGTTCCTGATCTATGTCCATTCAGAATATAAAGATGCAGAGAAGCAAGAAAGTGTATGCAAAGAATCGGCTGATGTTTGCAGCAAGGGTCTTCGAGTGGAATCGTCCTTCAGTAGTGACATGTTACAGGATTTGGCCTGGCTGCAGAAGAAAAGAGGAATAAAACTTTATCAGAGACCAGAAGGAAGTCATATGATCAAGGTACTCACTTGCTGTGCTGTATTGTAAGGTTCCACATTAAAGTTAGCTTAGAAAGTCTCAAAATCCAGCAATAAGTGTCTCATTATTCTTTCAAGGAATACTTTAGGGCTTTAAGTAAACACAACTATCTTCCTGCCCATCATTTATAGCTGAGGCAACATTTTTCTAAGGAGATTGTCCTGAGTTTTCCTTCCTGCCTCTGCTCAGTTACTTACTTTGGTCCTCACCATCTTGCATTCTAATACCTTGTATTTTCAAATCCTTGTCTACATTGTTCCAGAAATGATATGTTGTGAATTAATTTCCTAATTGTAGAACTTGAGTATAGCCTTCCTACTCTGACATACAACTTCCTGTTTGTTATGTCATTGAATTCTACCCTTTATCACTGCTTTTTTATCTTGCTCCAAAAATTCCAAGTTAATTTGTTTCCCAAACAGATTCTTTCTGTCTGTGTTCCCTCTGCCTACATTAATTTCTTCCCCTTCTCTACTAACTATATGTGATTCTCTGGTAGTCTGTTCAGAAAGAGTCTCATGCAGGGAGAACTTTCCTAAATCCCCGGCCTAGTGTTACAAGCCCTGACCCAGAATATCTAATACCTCTTTTGGTTTTTGTTTTGGTGTTTGTTAATTTTCTTTTCTTCTTTCGACTGCTTTGAACTGCATTTAAATTTTAGATCTTTCCTAATTTCTAAACTGTGAGGTCTTTAGTACCTGCCTAGTACCTGACATTATCAGTAAATTTCTAACTTATTTCAAGATGTTCATCCAGTAAGTTGTGTAAATATTACAGAACATTCAAATGTTCTAATATCAGATTTTTTTCTATATGAACTTAAATAATACCCATTCTTTCATGATAGATTTTTCTCGAGGCAGGTGAGATAATGTAGTAAGTATGTTTTAAAAAGGGATTATATGCCGTATGCTAAAGGCTGAAGGAAAAATTCTGAGATGTTGCTTCATCTTTGTGTCTCTGAAATTTTTTTTTTACACATTTCTCAAATTAAAAGCAATTGTATCAGTAGGTCTAATTTTTTTCTGGAGAGATCTGGTGTATTCAGGATGGAATGGCCATAGACTTATTTCAAAAAAAATTTGAAGAATAAAGAACATTTGGAAGCATTGTGCAGCAGTTAACTGTGGATGTGAGACTCATAACCATGCAGTTCCCTGTCTACTGATTTTGAAGACCAGTATTTTGCTGCGTGATAGCAGGAATGTAAGAGTTCATGGCTTGTGTGTATGTATTCTACTCTTGAAAGCAAATCTTAATCTTTTCCTTTTTCCCTGACCTTGATTTTTATAAAAATGCAAATATCTGTCACTACCACAATAAACCAGGTGAACAAAGGCAAGTGCATACAGGCCTGAAATGTAACTCACTTGTCACTCTAATGTCACTGCATTCTTCTATTTCAGCTGTAGAGATGAAGGATTTCAGTCATTAGGGAGTCTGATGTCAGGAGAACTAGAGAAATGAAGAAAGTGAATTGTCTGTTAGACACTTTAAACTATGTCGGCTGCCTCATATGGACTTACTGTTTTAAAAACAAGAATGTTTGAGTCTGAACAAAAGTTATATTTCCTAAATTTTTCTTATTCCTAAATATCATTGCCTGTACTCAGATTTTGGATATTTCAACTCAATATGATTCAATAGCTGCATTGTTTTACTTAATATTAGTCAAGGTCTGTTTTCTTCCACCTTTTATTTGATATTTGATCCAGTGATAAGGATTCCAAAACTTAATCACAAAAGAGTGAGCATGTGTGTTTAGTTTTCTGGGAGATAGTTCCTTGCAACAAGCTTCACTGCTTATTCAGATGCTCACTGGGTTCAGACACTACGACTTGGTGGGTAGAGTTGAGGTTTTTGTAACATTCTCCTGTGTTTGGTCCCAATTAAGGAAGTCTTTGTTTCATTTATGCATCATAGGCATTTACAGAATGAATTTATGAAATTAAAATGTATCTCATGCCTATGGGTCAGACATTGTTAAAGCCTTTAAGAAATACTGACTCTAGGGACTAGAGAAATGGTTCAGTGGTTAAGAGCTCTAACTGCTCTTGCAGAGGACCCAGGTTCGGTTCCCAGTGCCCGCATCCCAACTAGCAGTCATCTGTAACTCCTGTCCCCAGGGACTTTACTGTCCTCTCTTGGCCTCCACAGACACTGCACACACCATGCATAAACAGATAAAACTCCCATATACATTAAAAGAAAAAAACTTTTTCTTTAGAAATAGTGACTGTAGAAAAGGTTTCCTTGTGTCCTTATAAAGAACGGTATATTGCTAATAAGACTTTACTTCTTTTTAGGTTGGTATTTATATCTTGGAAGCTGGCCTAACAAGACTAGACTTTATGAGTGATGCAAGTTCAAGAATGAAAAAGTTTAATCAGCTCATGAAGAGAGTGATGGAAAAGTTATATAATTTTGTTATTCCAGGTAATTATTAAAGTAAACTTTACAATTGCATTTTGGGGGTTGTCAGTTTTTCCTCAACTGTGTATATAATAACTTGAAAATGAATAATAAAAAATGAAGAAACTTAAATGATCTCCATATAGTACTCTATGACAAATCATATCTGAAATGCCCTCACTGATAAGATTTGTTCTTTCACTATATTTGCTTAGCATTAGGCCCAGAGTTCAAGAAATGTTTTGTAAAATCAGTATACAAAGTCAAAAGGCAATCAAAGTACATCTGAACTGGTTTGATTCCTTTTTTCTTTTTCTGCAAAATTCTGTAATAGCCAGATTGTTACTGCCTTTTAATCTACCTCACCTTTGCAGTATGATAGAAAATCTCAAGAGCCAGGTTTTTATAAAGAGCAGATGACTTTGTTGTTTGTTGGTAGGATGTGCAATCCTTGGTTAGAACTGCCACTAACCTAACTAACTAGCTGCCACTAAGGGCTTGTGAATATCAGAAAATATAACTCAGTGGTAGAGAGACACAGAAAACACTGCTAGCCCAGTACTAGTAGACATGGGACTGACTGGGGTGCATCCTGCCATGCTGCTGGAGGCACAGTGTGGATTTTCCAAGTTACGTTGGAGAACTTAGTGTGTCTGGTATTTTGGTGCAATTTATAGGGCATTCTGTCCCCCTATTCCTTTCCTTTGTTTTCTTTTTTCCCTTATGTGCCCCAGAACTGCACACATGTTAGGCAAGTACTGTACTTCTGAGCTATAACCTCAGCCCTATAGGACATTTCATGTTAGAATGTTTGGAACTCTGTTTTTGAACATGGTGGGTAAATTGATGCCATAGCTCATTCTATCAAAACTTCATAATGCTAATAGTAGTAAGTTATTTCGGAAGTTAGAGAGTTACAGGGGATAAAATACCTTATTTCAGAATTAGAAATCCTATCAAAAACATTTTTTTTTTTAAGTTATAAGAATTTTAGACAGCTGTTGTGGAACACGCCTGAACTGCCAGTACTCTGGAAGAAAACTTCAAGCTTAGATATCAATACTTGATTACATTAATTATTTTGTGGTGAAGATATGAAATAAATGCATAATTAAACACTGGTTGTGAAAATTCTATATGATATTTTGTATTTAAAAGAATTTGTAGATTTTTCAGTACATTCTTGGTAACTGAGCTTATTAGGTATTTTCTGTAAAACCATTAGTTTTACAGTGTCCTCTTTGAGAACAGTTTGGAAATAAAAATGGTTCATTTCTTCACATTGAAAGAATAATGCAAGTGTGTTTAGGGTTTTTATTTTGTTCAAGTTACAGTGAGAGTCTTATACAGGGCAGTTGTGTTCATCCAGTAAAGTGTGACTGAAATTAATGTGACATTAATGATTTCAGCATGTTTCTTCATTAGCTTCTGCTACTTTCAAAAGCTCACTTTTTCTTCTTCGCCGAAAAATTAATGAGAACCCTTGCCTTAATAAGCATAAAAATAGGATATTTTATGTTAAGATGTAAAAGTGAAATGAGTTAATTTATAAATCACAGATAAAATACATATTCAGTTCTTCAGAATATGTTTCTCTGAAAAACTGTGGCAAGTACATATAAATTATAACACATAGTTATAACCAACGTATAAAATGGCAGATGGACAGTGAGGAGAACATTGATACCGTGCAGCATTTGAACTCTTTTAAAGAATGCATAGGTAGATACTTTGGGGAGAAGGAATTTCCAGTCACAGAACACACAGCAGGACTGTGGAGATGAATGGGTGCTTGGGTCCTCCTATAAGGAACAGCAATTAGAAGGCCTTATAGCACATGCATCTACATTCCCAGTCCTCAGAAGATTGAGACATGAGTATTTTGGATGTGAGGCCAATCCAGAGAGTATTGTATGGCGAAATACAGTGGGAGGGAAAGGGTTTAAATAGAAAAAAAAATTGCTGTGGCTTACAATGCAGATTCTGTTATGAGTACCTTTGTTGGATATACAGATGTGCTGGAAGAAGATGAGGAAGATTCAGAGAGTGAGCCAGAGGGCCAGGACATTGATGAGCTCTATCACTTTGTGAAGCAAACACACCAGCGAGAAACACAGTCAGTCCAAGTGGATGTCCAGCATCCTGCATTAATTCCAGTACTGAGACCATACCAGAGAGAGGCAGTGAACTGGATGCTGCGACAAGAGCATTTCAGAAGCGTTCCTGCTGGTGGCAAGTATAAGATGCTTAAAGAAGGGCTCACTGATTGGAGGCGCAATGCTGAAGATGGTTCAGAGTGGGTCATGTGCTAGGGTGATGGCAAGGAATACTGAAGAGAATAGTTTTCTAAGAAGTCTCCCAAATAGAAATCTAGAAAAACATGTCACTTTACTTATTTATCTAAGTTTACACTGTTTTTCCTTTAGCCTTAATGGGAATGCATTAAAAGTAAGAAGTTTAAATCATGTTTCTTACTTACAATCTCATTTTGGGAGGTAGGAGCAGGAAGATGACAAATTCAAGTCATCCCGGGCCACAGTGTAAATTTTAGTCCAGCTGTTCTGGGCTGTGTGCCACGCTATTGGAAAAACAAAAATCACAACTTGTCAACAAAAGATTGCTTTTAGACCTTGATTAACTAAGTGTAAGAAACTTCCTAACTGGACAATAAATGTTAGCAACAGAGCAGATTTACGAACGTGACGAATTTTCCTAGTTTGTATTTTTTGATTGCCCCACAAAATAAATAAAACCAAGAGATTTATTGGAGGGGTATGCTCTAATAATATGTTTTCTTTGTTTGCTTTGATACAGTGTCTTTGCTTAGCACCCTGGTTGTCTTGGAACTCACTGTTTAGATCAGGCTGACCTTAAACTGTAATGAAAATTTATTTTTTCTGCCTACTGAACACTGCTTAAAATGAACAACACCGGGCCCAGCACTGTTTTTAAATGAGTAGACAAATTTTGAGATTTTTTTTTTACACAATTCTATAAAATGAATTATTAACTAGTTTTGATTCTTCCTGTGTAGATTTACTTCAGTTAGTGGCAGATGATATTACTTACTTACTAGTCAGGTTCCCCAGAATCTTTCTCCAGTTGTACGAAGGAAAATTGGTTTTCTCCAGCAGAGTCTCACTAGCTATACAAAGGGTTATTAAGGTCAGGCCCTTTGCCTAGCAGTAGGTGATCAAACACATAATGAACTCAGTGACATTTTTTGAGATTCTTTGTGTCATAATGCACTTAATGCTATGTCACATTTTTTTAAACCCTTACAAGTCCTTTTCATATATATTATAGTTTCCGGTTTTGTGCTTTTATGGAATTTCTTTGTGTGCAAAGTGCAGGCATGTGTGTCTGTGTCTAAATGTGCTTACTGTGCTTTTTCTTTGACTCTTCCTTCTGTTTGTTTTTATATTATTATTATTTTTTAAAAGTTTTCTTTTAGATGTCTGTATTCTAATGAGAGAAAGAAAGGGTATAGGTCACAGTGGGTGGGAAGGAGCTGGGTGTTTGGGGAGGGGAAATTTTAATCAATATATTGTATTTAAAAAATCTATTTGCAGTAAGAAAGAAGTTGCCCACTTCTTGGGTGCTTTGTTAAAGGTAATGCTATGAGGCTGAGCTGGTGCTGAGTGTAAGTTTTCCTGTTGACCCTCAGCAGTTTGTTGTGCTTCACTCTTCTGTGTTATAACTTGCTTATATGGATTTGTACCGAAGCAAAGGAAGTTGGCAAATAGTATTAGAAGAGAACTGGAGAGAACCATGGCCTTTTACCCACCTGCTAACTGAGAGGCAACTTTCTTAAGAACATCTGTCTCCTGAGTCAGCATCCCACACCATTCTGTTTGTTTTATTTTAGTATCAATATGTGACAGGGAAAGAAACCAAACAAAAATTCTTACGTGGTTTTTCTTTTCTTTAGATAACTCCCTGCACTTCTTATGGCGAGAAATTGTTACACCTGATGGTTTGAAACTCTACTATAATCCATATACGGGCTGGTAAGGCAAAATCTTACATGCTTGATTTTTTAAATATATACAGTAAAATCTATGAAATTTTTGACACATATTCACAGTCTTGAAAAATACTAAATGACTATATTTCTTTTTTTTGTTTATTTATTTATTAAAAATTTCCACCTCCTCCCATCCTCCCATTTCCCTCCCACTCCCCCCACTGTCCCGCCCCCTCTCTCTCCAGTCCTAAGAGAAGTCAGGGTGCCATGCCCTGTGGGAAGTCCAAGAGCCTCCCCCCTCCATCCAGGTCTAGGAAGGTGTGCATCCAAACAGACTAGGCTCCCAATAAGCCAGTACATGCAGTAGAATCAAAATCCGGTGTCATTATTATTAGCTTCTCAGTCAGGCCCCATTGTCAGCCATGTTCAGAGAGTCCGGTTTGATCACATGCTCCATCAGTCCCAGTCCAGCTGGCCTTGGTGAGCTCCCATTAGATCAGTCACACTGTCTCCATGGGTGGATGCAACCCTCGTGGTCCTGACTTTCTTGCTCATGTTCTCCCTCTTTCTGCTCTTCATCTGGGCCTTGGGAGCTCAGTCCTGTGCTCCAATGTGGGCCTGTGTCTCTTATCTTCATCCATTGCCAGATGAAGGGTAAGGCTCACAGTGAGCTCGTCCATGCTGAAGAGTCCAAGCCCATCGCCGTTGTCCTTGGTTTCTCAGTCCTCTTCCACCGTCGGCCACATTCAGAGAGTCCGGTTTGGTCGCCTGTTCCATCAGTTCCATTCCAACTGGACTTGGTGGTCTCCCGTTAGTTCTGTCCCACCGTCTCAATGAGTGAACACACCGCTCACGGTCCTTACTTCCTTGCTCATGATCTCCCTCCTTTTGCTCCTCATCAGGACCTTGGGAGCTCAGTCCGGTGCTCCAATGTGGGGCTCTGTCATATTCTCCATCCAACGCCAGGTGAAGGTTCTATGGTGATATGCAAGATATTCATGAGTATGGCAATAGGATCTGGACATTTCTGGCTCCCTCTCCTCAGCTGCCCAAGGAACTAGCTGGGGGCATCTTCCTGGACACCTGTGAACCCCTCTAGAATCAAGTCTCTGCCAACCCTAGAATGGCTCCCTTAATTAAGATATATAATTCCTTGTTCCCATATCCACCCTTCCTATATCCCAACCATCCTATTCCCCCAAGCTCTTCCCATCCTCCACTTCACACTTTTCTCTCCCTATCCCCCCACCCCCCACCCCCAAGTTCCCATTTTTTGTCCGGCAATCTTATCTACTTCCAATGTCCAGGAGGATAACTATATGTTTTTCTTTGGATTAACCTTCTTATTTAGCTTCTCTAGGATCAGGAATTATAGGCTCGATGTCCTTTATTTATGGCTAGAAACCAATTATGAGTGAGTACATCCCATGTTCATCTTTCTAGGCCTGGGTTACCTCACTCAGAATAGTGTTTTCTATTTCCATCCATTTGCATGCAAAATTCAAGATGTCATTGTTTTTTACCGCCGAGTAGTACTCTAATATGTATATATTCCACACTTTCTTCATCCATTCTTCCACTGAAGGGCATCTAGGTTGTTTCCAGGTTCTGGCTATTACAAATAATGCTGCTATAAACATAGTTGAACAAATGCTTTTGTAATATGATTGGGCATCTCTTGGGTAAATTCCCAAGAGTGGGATTGCTGGGTCCTGGGGTAGGTTGATCCTGAATTTCCTGAGAAACCGCCATATTACTTTCCAAAGCGGTTGCACAAGTTTGCATTCCCACCAGCAATGGATGAGTGTACCCCTTACTCCACAACCTCTCCAGCAAAGGCTATCATTGGTGTTATTGGTTTTAGCCAATCTGACAGGTGTAAGATGGTATCTCAACGTTGTTTTGATTTGCATTTCTCTGATTGCTAAGGAGGTTGAGCATGCCCTTAAATGTCTTTTGGCCATTCAAACTTCTTCTGTTGAGAATTCTCTATTCAGTTCAGTGCCCTATTTTTTAATTGGGTTAATTAGCATTTTAAAGTCTAGTCTCTTGAGTTCCTTATATATTTTAGAGATCAGACCTTTGTCTGTTGCGGGGTTGGTGAAGATCTTTTCCCAGTCAGTAGGCTGCCTTTTTGTCTTAGTGACAGTGTCCTTTGCTTTACAGAAGCTGCTCAGCTTCAGGAGGTCCCATTTATTCAATGTTGCCCTTAATGTCTGTGCTGCTGGGGATATACATAGGAAGCGGTCTCCTGTGCCCAAATGTTGTAGAGTACTTCCCACTTTCTCCTCTAACAGGTTCAGTGTGTTCAGATTGATATTGAGGTCTTTAATCCATTTGGACTTGAGTTTTGTACATGGTGATAGATATGGATCTAGTTTCATTCTCCTACATGTTGACATCCAGTTATGCCAGCACCATTTGTTGAAGATGCTTTCTTTCTTCCATTGTGTACTTTTAGCTCCTTTATCGAAAATCAGGTGTTCATAGGTTTGTGGTTTAAGATCCGGGTCTTCTATTCGATTCCATTGGTCGACTTCTCTGTTTTTATGCCAATACCAAGCTGTTTACAATACTGTAGCTCTGTAATAGAGTTTGAAGTCAGGGATGGTAAGGCCTCCAGAAGTTCCTTTATTGTATAAGATTGTTTTGGCTATCCTGGGTTTCTTGTTCTTCCATATAAAGTTGATTATTGTCCTCTCAAGATCTGTGAAGAATTTTGATGGGACCTTTAAGGGGATTGCATTGAATCTATAGATTGCCTTTGGTAGAATTGCCATTTTTACTATGTTGATCCTCCCAATCCAAGAGCAAGGGAGATCTTTCCATGTTCTGGTATCCTCTTCAATTTCTTTCTTCAAAGACTTAAAGTTCTTGTCAAATAGATCTTTCACTTCCTTGGTTAGAGTTACCCCAAGATATTTTATGCTATTTGTGGCTATCGTGAAAGGTGTCGCTTCTCTGATTTCCTTCTCTGCTTCCTTATCCTTTGTATATAGGAGGGCAATTGATTTTTTTGGAGTTGATCTTGTATCCGGCCACATTACTAAAGAAGTTTATCAGCTGTAGGAGTTCTATGGTGGAGTTTTTCGGATCGCTTATGTACACTATCATATCATCTGCAAATAACGAAAGTTTAACTTCTTCCTTTCCAATTCGAATCCCCTTGATCCCCTTGTGTTGTCTTATTGCTATTGCTAGAACTTCAAGCACTATATTGAAGAGATAAGGAGAGAGTGGACAGCCTTGTCAGGTTCCTGAATTTAGTGGGATGGCCTTGAGTTTCTCTCCATTTCATTTGATGTTAGCTGTCGGCTTGCTGTAAATAGCCTTTATTATATTTAGGAATGACCCTTGTATCCCTAATCTTTCCAAGACCTTTATCATAAAGGGGTGTTGAATTTTGTCAAATGCTTTTTCAGCATCTAATGAGATGATCATATGGTTTTTATCCTTCAGTTTATTTATATGATGGATTATATTGATAGATTTTCGTATGTTGAACCAGGCCTGCATCTCTGGGATGAAGCCTACTTGATCATAGTGGATAATTTTTCTAATGTGTTCTTGGATTCGGTTTGCCAGTATTTTATTGAGAATTTTTGCATCGATGTTCATGAGTGAGATTGGCCTGTAATTCTCTTTCTTGGTTGAGTCTTTGTGTGGTTTAGGTATCAGGGTAATTGTAGCTTCATAAAAGGAATTTGGCAATGACTGTTCTGTTTCTATATTATGAAATACATTAAGGAGTATAGGTATTAGGTCTTCTTGGAAGTTCTGGTAGAATTCTGCATTGAAACCATATGGTCCTGGGCTTTTTTTGGTAGGGAGGTTTCTGATAACAGTTTCTAATTCTTCGCGACTAACAGGACTATTTAGATTGTTCACCTGGTCCTGGTTTAACTTTGGTATATGGTACTTATTTAAAAAAGTGTCCATTTCTTTTACATTTTCCAATTTTGTGGCATACAGGCTTTTGTAGTAAGATCTAATGATTCTCTGAATTTCCTCTGTGTCTGTGGTTATGTCCCCCTTTTCATTTCTAATCTTATTAATTTGTTTGTTCTCTCTCTGCCGTTTGATTATTTTGGCTAGGGGTTTGTCGATCTAGTTGATTTTCTCCAAGAACCAGCTTTTTGTTTCTTTGATTCTTTGGATTGTTTTCTGTGTTTCTATTTTGTTGATTTCTGCCCTCAGTTTGATAATTTCCAGTCTTCTACTCCTCCTAGGTGAGTCTGCTTCTTTTTTTTTTTAGAGCTTTCAGGTGTGCTGATAAGTCTCCAATGTGTGCTTTCTCTTTTTTTTTTTTTAAGTCGGCACCAGTGCTATGAATTTTCCTCTTAGCACTGCTTTCATAGTGTCCCATAGGTTTGAGTATGTGTGTCCTTATTTTCATTAAGTTCAAGGAAGACTTTAATTTCTTTATTTCTTCCTTGACCCAGGTGTGGTTCAGTAGTTGACTGTTCAGTTTCCATGAGTTTGTAGGCTTTCTGGGGGTAGCATTGTTGTTGAATTCTAATTTTAATCCATGGTGATCCGATAGGATGCAGGTGGTTATTAATATGTTTTTGTAACTGTGGAAGTTTGCTTTGTTACCGAGTATGTGGTCAATTTTCGAAAAGGTTCCATGAGCCGCAGAGAAAAAAGTATATTCTTTCCTATTTGGGTGGAATGTTCTATAGATGTCTGTTAAGTCCATTTGGTTCATTATCTCCATTAAGTCTCTTAATTCTCTGTTAGGTTTCTGTCGGATTGACCTGTCCATTGGTGAGAGAGGAGTGTTGAAGTCTCCCACTATCAGTGTGTTTGGTTTGATTGCTGCCTTGAGTTCTAGTAATGTTTCTTTTCCATAAGTGGGTGCTTTTGTATTAGTTGCATAAATATTCAGGATTGAGACTTCATTCTGATGGATTTTTCCTGTAATGAGTATAAAGTGTCCCTTTCCATCTCTTCTGATTGATTTTAGTTTGAAGTCAACTTTGTTAGAAATTAGTATGGCCACACCGGCTTGTTTCTTAGGTCCATTTGCTTGATAAACCTTTTCCAACCCCTTTACTCTGAGTAGATGTCTGTCTTTGTGGTTGAGGTGTGTTTCTTGTAAACAGCAGAATGTTGGATCCTGTTTTCGTATCCAATCTCTTAGCCTGTGCCTTTTTATAGGTGAATTGAGTCCATTGATATTAAGTGATATTAATGACCAGTGGTTGTGAACTCCGGTTGTCATTTTTTATTTGGTAGTAGAGATTGTTTGTTTCCTTTCTTTGAGATGCGCTGGTGAAGGGTCGCTAGATGCCTGAGTTGTTGTGGGCGTTGTTGGATCCTTTGTGAATTTCCTTCTATTACTTTCTGTAAGGCTGGATTTGTGGCTATGTATTGTTTAAATTTGTTTTTATCCTGGAATATTTTGTTTTCTCCATTTATAGTGAATGAAAGCTTGGCTGGGTATAGTAATCTGGGCTTGCATCCATGGTCTCTTAGTTTCTGCAAAACATCTATCCAGGACCTTCTGGCTTTCATGGTTTCCATAGAGAAGTCAGGTGTTAGTCTGATAGGTTTACCTTTATAAGTTACTTGACCTTTTTCCTTTGCAGCTCTTAATATTCTTTCTTTATTTTGTATGTTTTGTGTTTTGATTATAATATGGCGAGGGGATGATTTTTTTTGATCCAGTCTATTTGGTGTTCTGTAAGCTTCTTGAACCTTAATAGGAATATCTTTAGGTTTGGGAAGTTTTCTTCTATAATTTTATTAAATATTTTTTCTGGACCATTGAGCTGTAATTCTTCTCTTTCTTCTATGCCTATTATTCTTAGGTTTGGTCTTTTTATTGTGTTCCAGATTTCCTGAATGTTTTGTGATGAGAATTTGTTGGATTTGCTATTTTCTTTGATCAGTGCATTTATTTTCTCTATGGTATCTTCAGAATCTGAGATTCTTTCTTCCATCTCTTGTATTCTGTTGGTTATGCTTGTTTCTGTAGTCCCTGTTCATTTACATAGATTTCCCATATCCGGCTGGCCCTCGGGTTGTGTTTTCTTCCTTGCCTCCATTTCAGTTTTCAAGTCTTGCACTGTTTCCATTATCTGTTTGATTGTTTTTTCTTGGTTTCCTAGGATATCGTTAATGGATTTACTCAATTCTTCAAACTTTTTGTTACTCTTCTAGTCCATTTCCTTAAGGGAGTTTTTCACCTCCTGTTTAAGGGACTCTATTACTTTCATAAAGTCAATTTTTTCTACTTCTTCTTGATTAGTGTGTTCAAGTCCTCCTGTTGTAAGTTCGCTGGGTTCTGGTGCATTCATGTTGTTTTTCAAATTGTTGGAGGAATTCTTACATTGGCGCCTGCCCATTTCTTCCTCTGAATAATCCCCTTTGGGTCTTCTTTTAGAAGTTCAATTCACCCCAATGAATTCAATTCACTCACCCCAATGAATGATGGATCTTCTGGTAGACAGTCAGGTCTCCTTGCTGGCCAAGTGGCTCGCTGACAAAGGGCCTACATTGCTGCAGGCAGGCTCTTACTATATTTCTATACCAAGAATAGATGGAGAAATAAAAGCACTTGTCATTTTTCAGTGAATGAATTTATCGTGGTAGCAGCTGCTGAGTTATCAAGACTGACAAAGATAGCTGGATATGATGAAGCATGTACTTCAATCCCAGCACCTGGGGAGGCATGGGCAGGCAAATTTTTGAGTTGGAGGCCAGCTTGGTCTACATAAAGAGTTCCAGGGCAGTCAGGGCTATGTAGCAAAACCCTATCTCAGAATAAAGGAGAGATTTATATCTCAGGTATTATGTTATTTTGTTTATAAAAGGCCAACTTTTTAAATTTTCATTAAGTTTATCAACTTGTAGATTAAAGAAATATACGAATTTTTAATCAGAATTAATAAGTCAATATTTATTGTCTTTTATATTTTTTAATCGCAGGTTCATAAAAACCATAAAGGGACAATTGCTTCTTTCTAAAATCTTATAAAATTGCATATATTTATTTATTCCATGGCCAGGGAAGGAGAGGGCCTGTGAAAGAAGAGGACAGTTTGCAGGAGTCTGTTCTCTCCTTTTGTGGTCGTTGTGCCTGGTGGCACGCTCCTTTGCCTGCTGAGCCATGTTGCCAGCCAGTATAACATTTCTCTTTAATTACAGAAGAAATAAACTGTTAAGTTTGTATGTACTAGCACCATTCTTGTTTCTACAGACTTAGTTGTCTGATTATTACTATTTCACTCCTGTTTCTATGATTTGTAAATTTGAATTGTTTTCTCCTAAATGAAGTTTCGATAAACTTAAAGTTTTATGCATTTCTTCTATTCTATTTGGGAATACTAATAAAGGACAGCATAACTTTTATTTAAATTCCTGGATTATGTTTTCCCTTAGCATCATTCGTGATTTCCCACTTGCTGGACCACAGTTGCTTGGTGGAATCTTAGCAGATGAGATGGGTCTCGGAAAGACAGTGGAGGTTCTGGCTCTGATTCTGACACATACTCGGCAGGATATCAAACAAGACGGTCTTACTCTTCCCGAGGTACAGAGAAATATTGCTGTGCTCTAAAGGTAGAAACCTAGGGTGTTAACAGACCTTAAAGTGAACATTGACTGTTTGCTTGGCCCTCAAGTTAACCCCTTCTGTCCTTTGTACAACAATGGCTTGTGTTCATGTTTGATTACCTTCAAGTAACTGCAAAGAATGGAACGTTGGTTACCTAGGTTTTTCTTGAGCATGTAGACCAATTAGTAAATAGTGTATGTAGTAAGTTATCAGGCTTCCAACTAGTTAGCAGAGGACTTTTTTACAGTTCTTCCTACTGGTGCTTCAAATATCTTGTCACCAATATACGGTCCATATTACCAGTGAATATTTTTAAGAACTGTCTGTAATTACAAATTTCAGATTCTGGTAAGTAGAGTTTACTGATTGACTGATAGCTTAGTAGTAATAGATTGTTAGATAGAATAGATTTTGTATAAATATATAAATTTTAGAGTTTACAAAAAGTTACTTCTTGTATCTCCCAGTAGTGAAACCTGAAGCCAAGGTCAAACTAATTAAGAACCTTTGGGAACCACAGACCCACAGTCTTAGTATGTATAGAATCTGTTGGAAAGTCCACATATACAAAATAAACCTTAGGGATTTCAATAGTATATAGAAAAGAAAAATTTATATATGAATGCATTTTTATGAATTTATATAAATATATATTTACATATATATGATGTGGGTATCTGGAGAGATGACTCAGCAGTTAGGAGCTCTGAGCTCTGGCTACTCTTCTAGAGGACTCAAGTTGGATTTCCAGCACCCAGCAACTGAGCAGCTAACTAAATAAACCATCTAGCTCCAGGTGATGCCCCTCCCTCTTCTGGCTTCTGTGAGCACTGCAGGCATGTGGTGCGCAGACATATATGCAAGCAAAATACCATTACACTTGAGACAAAATAAGTATATTTTTAAAGGCACTGTATATAACTGGAATTATTAATAACTTCTTTCTGAGATGTTAAGCTCATTACATATTTCCAAATTTATGTTTTATTATTATAAATTAACGTGTCGGTTCTATTTTAAAATGTGTCTTTAAGTTACTTTCAGAAATTCCCTACATTTGTGTACATTTAAATAGTGTACACAGCCGGGCAGTGGTGGCGCACGCCTTTAATCCCAGCACTCGGGAGGCAGAGGCAGGCGGATCTCTGTGAGTTCGAGGCCAGCCTGGTCTACAAGAGCTAGTTCCAGGACAGGCTTTAAAAAAGCTACAGAGAAACCCTGTCTCGAAAAACCAAAAAAAGAAAGAAAAAAAAGAAAAAAAAATAGTGTACACAAATAAGAAAATAATAGCTAGGTGCAAGCTCCAAAGTGAAATTGTTCACATAATGAATGACATTTAGTCATCCCCTTCTAAGTTCTATGATTATTTCCATGTCTTTAATAGAAGCATTTTAAATGATAATAATTTAGAATATTGAACACAAAATATTTCAGCTATCAAATGTCATGTATTTCAGGGGAAAGTGGTGAATTATTTCATCCCATCTCACTGTCCCAGAGGAAAAGTAAAAAGCAGAGAAATCCAGGATACAGAATATGAACCAAAAGAAAAAGTTCACTGCCCCCGTAAGTATGGTCTCTTCAAGTAGCTTCTTACAGTGACTGCCACTACAGTTTATTCTGTCCACAGAAAGGTCGTAATCATCATGACTAGGTTTTTTTTTTTTCCACTTATTTGTATTTAACATAGGAGCATGGTTACAAGTTACATTAACAAAAATAGAGTTGGTCCCACTACTACTAGTTCAGTCTTGTGTATTTTTAAGTATAGCTACTACAGTTTCTATTAACAAATTTTCTTCAGCAATGGTAGCATAGCATATACTAGGACATTCTTATTTGAATGATTGTTGTTTTATCAACTAGCAAATTAGCCTGAATAAGTCTTTGCTAAATTATTTCTATTACAGTAATTTTTTTTTTCTTAATTCAAGGTAAAATTTTATTACATAGTCTTTGGAATGGTACTAGACTGCCCTAAGTCTTTTGTTTATTTTCTTAACCTAGTCCTTAATGTGGATTAAGATTAAATTTTATTTTAGTTACTTTGAGTAATTAGCAAATCCTTTTTTTCTGTCCACTTGTACATTTAGCTACACGCGTGATGATCCTAACAGCTGTGAAAGAAATGAATGGGAAAAAAGGAGTTTCTATTCTTTCTATCTATAAGTATGTCAGCTCCATATACAGATATGATGTTCAGCGGAATCGGAGTCTTCTGAAGAGGATGCTGAAATGTTTAATCTTTGAAGGTCTTGTAAAACAGATCAAAGGCCATGGTTTCTCTGGGACTTTTACTCTGGGGAAGAATTATAAAGAAGAAGATATATATGATAAAACAAAAAAGCAGGTAACACTATTTATTAAGTACATATACTTGTAAATGTATTTTTCTTTGGGCTGCCAGCTCACAAAAAGCCACACAGAGACTTATTAACTATGAAAGCTTGGCCTATAGCTTAGGCTTATCCCACTAGCTCTTATAACTTAAATTAGCCCATTTCTATTCATCTACGTGCTGCCACAAGATTCATGGCTTTTGTCTCTTCTCCTGAATGTCTTTTTTCTGCGTCCAGCTGACGACTCCTCCTACCTTCTTCCCAGAGAGCTCTCTGTTCAGAAGTCCTGCCTGGCTATTGGTATTTAGCTTCTATTGTGTCAGTCACAATGACACATCTTCACACAGGGTAAAGGACTGTTCCACAACATTTTTGCCTTTTTGTCTTAAAAAAAGTTTTTAACAGTAAAAATATATACAGTAAGACCAATTGTCAGGTAAGAATTACATTTACAATGTCCAGTCCATTTGTATTTGGCAAATTTAGAGAAAATATCATTGTCTATCCTGTCTTGATGAGTCCAAGTTTTATGCTTAAATCATTTTCTATCATAACTTGTATTACCATCTTAAAACTATCTTTTTAGGCCTCAAATCATTTTCTTAGATAAACAATTCAAGCTTTTGCCTTTCAACCATATAAAGTTACATCTCTTATATTTCTTCTCCTAATTTGGTAACAAGGAGAACTATAAACCTATAAATATCTAGTCTTCATTCTTCATCAGAGACCCAGGAAGAATAAAATATTACCTGAGTAAACAGGAAGTACAGAGTAGACAATTTCCAAAACTAAGAAACAACAGACATCTGGTTGCCTGACAGTCACCCCAAGCTTCCTTTGTAATTTTAGGCCTATAGGCCTAAAATATCTGACAGACTTTTCTGTGAAACAGGAATTATAAGGCCTGTACTATTTTGTCTTGGCAAAGTTTGACAGGTGCTTTCTTTTGTGTCCTGTTTATCCAGTTTGGACAGCATATTGTCAGCAGTTGAGACAAGGGCAGTTTCTTGCCCAAATGAGTACCTTATGCAATGAAGAAAGCAAACTCCACATGGAGGTTCTTTGATGCCCATTGTCTTTTTTCTGAAGTACATTGGTGCTGCCAGGAATAGATGTAGCTCACTATCATGAAAGTCTTATGTTCTTAAAACATTTTAAATGCCATCTGTAAGTCTTTGAAGTGTTTGAAGATCACTTAACTATCTAGAATATATCTCTGTATGACTTTGAAAGCATATCTAACAGACTATAAGTTTAATAGTTATAGATAACTATTAACCTGTATTTCTTTACTATCCTAAATAGCTTTCAAAGACTAAAACTTTGCATTACATTTTTAAATGAGCTGCATAGATGCAGTACCTTAAACAAGAATAGAAACATATATACAGTAAAACAAAAATAACTTTAAATTTGTATCAATATACAAAAGTCTATAACAATGTAAAATATTTGAGACTAGTGGTTGCTTAAAAGTAGACTCAACAATCCACTTTATATCCCATTATTTCTATACTATTTCCCCCTTTTTCTTTCAGAAATAGATCCCTGAATCTAATCTCCATTGTTTAGGTTTTTTTTTTACCATGACCAATAAGAACTTGTCACCAACCTCCCTAAACAATGACAAACATCCATAACCTACCAAATGACCAAAAATTACCCCCTTACCATACAGAATAGATGGATAGATCCTACCTTGACAGTAAAGCTTTCAAAATTTGCAGGCAAAAATCAAAAGTAAGTGAGGAAAAGCATTATGACAATGACTTATGTTTTCTATTTTCTGAATGTAAATGTCACAAAAGTAATAACTTTATTTTAGTTATCATGGAACCTAATGAAATGTGGACTCATTAGAAATACTCAATGGGATGAACTCTACAAATTAATTTCATATGCCTTACAGATTAAGATAACCTGTCTATTATTACGATGCTGCCTGCAGTTACAAACTTTGCTCCCAACTTTCAAAATGTTAATGCCTCAAATTTATATATATCTATTTATTTATGTTTCAAGTTTTTTATATAAAGTTATCCTGTTCCCAATGCCATCATCCTATAAAACTTTTTATGCTTTGGTATAAAATTGTTTTCACTGGGCCAATATTTCAATTTGCTTTTAGAAAAATAGTCACAATACATTATCAAGGAAAGACTACTGACAACAAATCAAGTTATGAAAACCGTTTTTGGCCACACATGCAGACACACACATGTGCACACCTACACACAGACGCTTCATCTCTTGGACTAGGGAGTATCCAGCTTGTACCCAAGCAACACAGAAGACTGCAGTGAACTGTGCTTTTGTAATCCTACTGCCACCACAAGGGGGAATGTCCAATTAGTGCCACTGTTTCTCTATTAATATCTGACTCTTCTGTTGGCCCTTAGTTCTGACACCTTTTTCAGAGAACTGTTCTTACTTCTTCCTGTTTGTCACATCCCATCTGCTTTACCTGTCTTTTGTAGGTACTTGTGTAGCATGTTTTTGCTTTTTGCTATTCAGAGAGCTGTTGAGACCAGATACCAAATATACATTTATTTTTTATTTTATTTTTTTAATACCCTAGCACCTAAAACAGTGACTGGCTCAGAACTGGCATTCAAACCATAATGGCAGGAGATCCACATAGAAAGGGCAAAGATAGGAGTTTGTTTACTGATTGTGGTAAATATTAGATTAACTTTCACTTTCTTAGTACTTGATAACTTAGAATTGTATATACTCTAGATTTCTGTTATTTGATTGATTTAAGTAGGCATTAAATCATAAACTATTAATAACAAAGGAGTAATCTCCCTTTATTTTTCTGGTCTGTATCTCTAAAGTATACAGGGATGAAGTTGAGCCTTTGCTTCTCTGAGGATTACAGAGAGAGGTCTTCCACAGAGTAAAATAGAGTGCGTTTGTCAGGAACTAGTCTCCTTATATAAAGACAGTGTTGAACTTGTTTGTAAAGCAAATGCATAAAGTGTAGAGCTTAATTTCAGAGTTATAGCCTTATTGGTACATGTTAATTAAACAATTCTTTCTCATAGGTGGTGGGGAGTCCAAGGAAAATTCAAAAAGAGTTAAGAAAATCAGTGAACAAGGACACAGATTCTGAATACCTGCCATCAAACACTTCTGATGATGATGATGATCCTTATTATTATTACTATAAGGCCAGGAAAAGCCGTAGTAAATTGAAGAGAAAACCTGTTGTGCTCACTAAGAAGGAAAAGAGGCAGCCTATCAGTCCGGATTCCCATGGTCACTCTCCAGTTCTTGGTGACTCAGCAAATCCTGATCCTGATGTGTCGGAGAGTATACCTGCCTCTGAGAGCAAGCAAAATCAAGAAGACGAAGACCCAGTGGGGTCTCCAAAGCCCGCTGCTGATGAGTTGGCACATTCTAACACTGCGAGTCCCTGTGAGACCTCTGATTACCGCTTTGAGTGTATATGTGGTGAATTTGACAAGATTGGCCGGAAGCCGAGAGTTCAGTGTCTGAAGTGTCACCTGTGGCAGCATGCAAAGTGTGTGAATTACGAGGAGAAGAATCTGAAGGTTAAGCCTTTTTACTGCCCCCACTGCCTTGTTGCAATGGAGCCAGTGTCAACAAGAGCAACTCTGATCATCTCTCCAAGTTCCATTTGCCACCAGTGGGTAGATGAAATCAACCGGCATGTCAGATCATCGTCTCTTCGAGTTTTGGTAAGACAGTGGAGCTAAAGAGGGATAGCATCATGATAGTTTTCACTGTGGTTTTTTTTTTCTTTTCATGTTTTTATTAATGTTTGTTATTTTATTTATTTGGAGAGAGGGTTGGAACAGAGTTTCACATAGCCCAGACTAGCTTCAAGGATGACATTGAACTCTGATCATCCTGCCTCTACCTCCCAAGTGCTGGTGTTACAGGCATGTGTGCCACACCCAGCTAATTTTATGTATGATTTTACTTTTCTATATATTTTTATTTTCCTAAATTCTTTGTTAATGTTTTTATACTTTTTTTCCCAATAATACCTTGCACATGTTAGGCAAGCACTCTAGCACTGAGCCACATCACCGTCATGTTTTTTTGGATATTCCTAATACAAAATCCTAATAATGATTATGATACTAATACTAGCTGTATCAGCTTGAGGAGAATATTGGAAAGAAGAAACACAACAGTAGACTATATTCTTTTCTGATTTCTGAATTTTAGAAGTTGAGAATATGTCAACCTAAAAACTTTAAAAATTTTTGATTATCAAGATAAAAATAAGTTGCTATAGGCATTTTTAATTTCAGAGGGAGATACAGTTCCAGGGTAGCATAGTATAGTTTCAGATGCTCATTCTAACCTGTCACCTTGTAGATCCATAATTCTCTTCTAGAGCCTCAGTTATTTCATTAGTAGAACAACAACAACAAAAATACCCATTCAGCAGTTATTTTTTGGTGTGTATCATTTTCCAGGAACTATACACAATTCTGAAAATGGCCTCTCACAGGCTTGTGTAAATGAGATTTGCCAGGTACTGACTTGTGGTCATTGGGTGTTACTGTTGGCCACATTTCTTCTTCCTCTCATGAGAATCGTGTAGATTTTCCATAGTGGGCCACTGTTGTGGGCATGGAAACTTACAATAAATAAAGCATGACTTTTGCCACTAAGAAACTCTGTTTTGTGTGGATGAAATTTTCAGTCTTAGCTCCTTCACTTTTGAGCAGGCCATTGTTTCCTCTGTGGGAAAGGAGTAGCACATAACAGTATTGCTGTTGAAGTTTGGGGACGATGCTTTGTGAAGCAGAAACAGTATTTCGTGAATAGTAGCAGTGATTGCTCCACTTTCCCATCCCATCCCATCCCACTATCTCATCTCTCTACAAGTTTATCATTCTGCTCCTACATTCTTTGCTCTGTATTCTCACACCATGTTGAGACCATCTAGCAACCTGCCTGTATTCTTTCCACTCTTTTTTTTGAAAGAACCCTAAGCAATGCTTCAAAATGTAACTGAAACATTAGCTCCTCTAGTTCACTGTCAGTTGTACAATTGGGTCTTTGCAGTGGCATTTCAATTGTATTTTAATAAGTAAAGCTGGCCTCAAGATCTGAGAGTTAACAGCTCCACTGGTCAGCCTTACAGACTAGGTAATGGTAATATACACCTGTAATCCCAGTAGCCACACTAGTGCCATAGTAACCGGGCAGTGCACGCCTTTAATCCCAGCCCTAGAGAGGACTATAAAACGGGAGGAGATGGCTCTCAGACACAGTCTCATTCTGAGATTCCTGGAGGCACGATTGCCCATTTCAGACTGAGGTCAAGGTTAAAGAGCCAGTGGCTGACTTTTTGCTCTTTTTTAGATATTCAGGTTGAACCTAATTTCTCTCTGAGTTTTTATTAATCATGTCTTTAGTCTTCCACCAGTGTGTCACAGTAGCTTTGTGATATTTCCATTCGCATTCTTTATGTCACCTTGTCTCCCACATTAGAACATAATCTTTCTCTAGACAGTTGTACAATCTGTCTATCGTATGGCCAAATGCAAATTTAGAAAGGGCTCAGGTCAGTAGGAATATGAATAAATGATATTTTATGACCTTTGCCAAGGTTGTTTTTTATAACTGTTGGTTTCTGATTATTTCCCAGGTATATCAAGGAGTGAAGAAAGATGGCTTCTTACAGCCTCATTTTTTGGCAGAACAAGATATAGTTATTCATTACCTATGAGTGTCCTTCGTTCAGACATAAACTATGTCGATATCCCGCATAGCAATAGTGAGGACGGGCGTCGCCTGAGGAACCAGAAGCGCTACATGGCCATTCCCAGTCCCCTGGGGCAGTGGAGTGGTGGAGAATCTGTCTTGATGAAGCTCAGATGGTTGAATGTCCTACAGTAAAGTAAGAATCTCTACAACACATCTTTTGAGTGCTGATGACTGAAGGAAGAATGTGAATAGTTCAGTAGTTTGTTAACCCGTACTGCTGATACTGTTTGTGAACACTCTTATGTTTCTCCTGTGTTATGACTACATAATCTTTTGAAATTAATTCTCTGAATGATGCTTCTCTATGGAATACTTGGAAACGTGAATGTCAGTGTGTATATGACAGAGTTCAAGTAAGCTATGCTTTGGGACTTCTAAATTATTTCAGCTAACTAGGAGACCTATCATATGACTTCAGAAAATGACCAGTATGGTATAGAATTTATATTATATGTATCTGTGTATGTATGTGTATGTCTCAGGCCTTTCTCTGCGACTCTCCACACTATTGCTTAAGATGGTCTTTCACTAGACCTGAAGCCTGCTGATTTAACTAAACTGGCTGGCCTTCTAGCCCCAGGATCCTCCTGCCCTTCCTTTTCCTGGTGCTAAGATTTAACCCTATGCACATTGCTTCTTACTTTGTTGTGGGGGATCCAATCTGAAGTCCTTTATTATGTAGCAAATACTTTGATGAATGAGCCATCTCCCCTGTCCCATATTATTTTTCTTTATTCTGTCTCCAGTGACCAGTCTGAAACCTGGACTGAACTGATGAATCATATCTCATAATACAGAAGCTTCCCCCTAGGTAGGCCTGGTGAAGGGAATGTATTCATTCAGGATGTCTTTTTCTTCTCCGCATGCTTGAACTATCCCTACACCTCAGGGTTGCTCATAGTGAGCTACTCCTAATGGGAACCACTGTGTTGGGTAATGGCTAATTGAGTAAGACATTCAGCAGTGAGTGTGATAACTATTAAATACAAGCAGATGTATCTTAACTGAAATGCAGCTTTTTTTTATGAGAAAATGTGTGACTGGTTTCTGTGTTTTATTTCATATTTTTCTTTGATTAGGCTGCCGAAATGGCCCAGCGTTTGAGTGGGATTAATCGGTGGTGCATCAGTGGCACTCCAGTGCAGAGAGGACTGGAGGGTAACGTAGACTTTGCAGTCCCCACACTTGGAGTACTCATCTGTTTGGGGGAAATACTGCTAGCCTTAATTTTCTTCAAAATCTTTATTTAGTTAAGTGTTTGTGTACTTAAAGTTTGTTCCTAATAGTTTAAAGCATTTATCTTATTATTTTGAATTTGGGTGGTATCTTCAGAAACATGAGGACAGATACGTAGTGAGCACTCCCATTGCTTTAAATTGACCAAATATTAAATTGACCATTCCACAGTATAGATACAGATCTCAAGTCAACCTGGGTTCAAAGAAAAACTTTAGAGCCTGAGAAGAAAGGAAAGCATGGAGGGAGAGAAAATCAAATTTTATAATAAGGCATGAAGAAAGAGGTGGCCAGGTTGAGATCTGCAATGCTGTTCGGTGATTAGTAGAGGAAAGGATTCTCCGGCTAAAGTACGGAGAGATCATGTGCATGCCGAAACTTAATAGATGGGTATAGAGAAAGTCAAAATGGACCTTTTAGACCATAATAAAGTGTTTTTGATATTCTCATGAAAAATTGGGAGCTGTTAGAAGAATTTAGACACGATGTTTTACTCTCATCTTGTAGATAAATTTATATTTCTAAGATCACTCATTATAATGTGGGAATGATGTAGCAGAGCACGAAGTACATACTAGGCTATCAGATGATTGCCTCCAAGGACTGAAGGAGGCATGCAGTGCGGTCATTATGGTTCTAGACTAGAGTTATCTTAGAGAAATAGAAAGAGTGGATAAGGAAACTTAACAAGGGATGATGTTTTGATACATTACGGACTCATACATTTCTCTGTAAATAATACTAGAGGAAAGACATCTTTGGGTAAGAATATTAATTATTCTTAGGCAGATATAATTTGAGGGTTTTAAGACCTCAGTGAAGTAGAATATAAATAGCTATACTGATGTAATCTGAACTATAAATCTTGATTCCTGCAGATAAGCGTTTGTTACTAATTCCCATGTACTAGGAGGGTCACTTAATTCTGCTACCTAGGAGGCCCTGTCTAACAAAACAAGTAATTTCAACCTAAAGTATCTGTCATCTTTATATGATGTTATAGGTAATTGTGGTTTTTACATTTTTATGTTTTTATAGTTTCTTTATAGTCTTACACAATGTGTCTTGATCATATTCACCTGCCTCCCCAAATTCTTCCCCAGTTCACTCACCAGACCGGCTTGTGCTGCCTAAGTATTTTGGAGTATGTGGTCTTCCACTGGAGGCTCACCAGGGACTATGCTGTTAAAGAAAGCTCCCCCTTTCCCAGCTGCTAACAGTTGCCAGTAGCTCCAGAGCACAGGATGGGACTGTGTTCTCAACTTCCCTCTCCAAGTTGGGACTTCATCTAACTTGGAGTCATGAAATTTTAAAAATAATTCTTGCTCATTTTGAAGAAAGTATTTACTGTATTTTTTCAATTAATGATACATAAAAGCATAAAGAAAATTAGACTCAGATCTGAAGAAATAACTCAGTGGTTAAGAGTGGTGATTCATTAAATAAGTTTTTTGTGTATTTCATTATTGTCTTAAGCTAGTTCCCTAGAAATGAATTAGTAGATCATTAGGAAAGTTGGGTCAGAGCATATTCTCTGTATTGCATGAGATTACCTAATTTTTTCATACTTTTCTCATTTGACAAGTTTTACTTTGATGCTTGCATCTTAATTAAGCAAATCTTCTGAAGAAGTTTGCACTGCGAGGCTTTAAGTGCAAGCTGTGGTAGTAGTTGTCACATTTTAAGTGTCTCAGCAGTTGAGCAGAACAGTAGATTCTCAGAAGTGTAAACTGATCTGGAATTAAATGTTCAGATTCAGGAGGCTACAAAATGAATTCTTCATACAAGTTCTGTGTGTGTTTGTGGGTCTTTGGGTGATCTTACGCAAAAGAGCAATGAAGAAATCCAGAAACAATTATCCCTGCTGTCCTATACCTTTTCCTTTGTAGATCTCTTTGGTTTGGTAGTCTTTCTTGGGATTGAACCTTATTGTGTCAAACACTGGTGGATTCGACTTCTCTATCGACCATACTGCAAGAAGAATCCTCAGCATCTGTACAGTTTTATTGCCAAGATATTGTGGAGGTCTGCAAAGAAAGATGTCATTGACCAAGTCAGTGTGTCAACCTTTTACTAAGGAAACTAAGCTTGGATACAAAGTTAAAACTTCGGGTTAAATTGTTCGTTTCCAACTTCCCATACAGATCCAGATTCCACCTCAGACTGAAGAAATGCACTGGCTCCACTTTTCTCCTGTGGAGAGGCATTTCTATCACCGCCAGCATGAGGTGTGCTGCCAGGATGCCGTGGTAAAGCTCAGGAAGATCTCCGACTGGGGCCTGAAACTGAGCAGCTTGGACAGAAGGACTGTCACCTCCATCCTGTATCCCCTGCTTCGGCTTAGGCAGGCCTGCTGCCATCCACAGGCTGTTCGCGGGGAGTTCTTGCCACTCCAGAAGAGGTTTTACTATCACTTTCCTTCTGCAGGGTTTATGTTGCAGTAGTAGGCCATATTTAAGCACTTTGACTCCCAGTTTTATTCAGGGACTTTGGACTAGGTATCAGGTTTTTTGTTTTTTTTTTTTTTAGTTTCATGGTTTTCTTCGTATGGAGCCTCATTTGTGAAAGAGTCATAAATCATAAAAAAGGATTTTTTTTCTGTGTTTTTGAACATTTCTTTTAAAATATAAATAATTATAGCAGATTTTTGTGGTTGCATTTTTGGTTTGGAGAGTTCGTTTGGTTGTTTGCCTGTACTTTTTTGTCCGTCCCACCCCTGTGTGCATGCTTTTCAAACAGGGTTTCTCTGTGTAGCCCTGACTGTCCTGGAACTCACTCTGGAGGCCAGGCTGGCCTTGAACTCAGGAATCCTCTCTCGTCTCCTCTAGTATCTGCCTCCCAAGTATTTGGATTAAAAGCATGCACCACCACACCTGACAAGATTTTTTGTTCTTGATGTATGTCTAGTTTCCCATGAGGGAGCAACTAGATGGCCACTAAGTATATTTTCTTTATAATTGTGCTAGCTCTATCCTTTGATATGTTCTGTTGTTCCAGAATTGTTTTTGTGGATTGGACTGCACCTCAAAATCTGGCTTGTCTTAGTACCTGGGATTATAAGAAACTCTTAGCTGTCAAAGAGCTATAAAGACAATTATATTTGGGGCTTACCTTTGAATGGATTTATAGACAGCTAGAAATGGTAAAGATGATAGTTCATACAGTAACCTGAATTGGTAATAGTTTTAAGAATTACAGATTGCTATTGAAACAATTTCTATTTAAATGGTAGTTTATGATATCCCTTTAATGGAAATGGCATTTTACTTGACCATTGAAACATCTCTTACTTTTATTTTATAAACTAAAAATTAAATTTACAGTAAAGCATAAATTTAGAGAATTATAATGATGGGATTGACTCAGACCCAGTCCTACATTGTGATCCCTGTACTGTTTCAAATGGGTCATATTTTACTTTGTTCTTATGAGAGATTTTTCTAGTTCCTTTTTCCCTTGAATAAAGTACAAAAACTTAAAAGAAGGCAGTTCAGGTGGGAGAATACTTGCTGTATTAGTAACAATGAAGTAAAAACAGTAACTGTAAAACTGAAGGTGAAGGAACTGGAGATGATTCAGCAGTTCAGAGCTCTTGCTGCTCTTCCAAAGGGCTGAGTGTGGTTCCCATTACCCATGTCAGGTGCTCACCTCGTGTGTGCACGCACACACACATGCAAACATAATGACATACCAAGATAGACACACACACATACTCAGACTGCTGGTTTGTGCAAAAACTATTAAGATTCCTGCACTCTTCCCCAAGGACAGCGTTGATTTTCCTGCCGTGATAGTGCTTAGGGTTTTGTTCCAGTTTTGAAAGATGTCTCCTCTTTTAGCACCATGACAATGGAAGAGCTGCTGACATCTTTGCAGAAGAAATGTGGAACGGAATGTGAAGAGGCCCACCGGCAACTAGTTTGTGCCCTCAACGGCTTAGCAGGCATCCATATCATTAAAGGTAGAAGGTGATTACTTTATTATATCTGATTCTTCCAGTACTTTCTGAGGAAGGAAGGTTAGTTACAGAGGGATGCTATCACACACTATTGATAAGAGTTCAATGGGTTGGGTTATACAGAGAATCCTTACGTAGAACATGTCAAGAACAGTCAGTGCACATGAACCTTAAGCAAACATCTTCACTCAGGAAATTTTATGGGAAATAGAAAATTTTAGAAAATTACAATATGAAAAAAGATTTTGTTATACTTTATCTTAGTCTTTTATAGTGAATAATCAGCCAGAACTTTTAGAAATAGAAAAACAATTGATTTTTGACACTTTCCTGGGAAGTAATTTTTCATTGTTTTGTTTAAATAATAATACTGTAAATTCATTTCTTTTTCATCATAATGGTGTATGCCATGTAGATATAGAAAGGAAGATGCAAAATAAAATCTGAAATCTTGCATATATAACTAAAGCCTCTGTTTCCAATAAATACAACAAAAATGATAGACCTATTACAAATTGATAGATTTGTAATTGTAGTAGGAAGTGGTCAGTACCCCTCAATTACAGAACAAATAGATAACACTTGGTCGACACTTAACCACTACAACAGAGACTTGACCACTTACTGACACTGTACCCAGCCCCAGAGGGAATATATTACTCTTTTCAAGTACACATCGAGGGTATAAAGAAAGTCCAATAAACATACAAGATTTAAGTCTTCCAATACTTGTTTTATTACCACAGTGGGATTGAACTCACTGGTCAAAGACTGGTGAGGGGCCTCGTGGGTAAAGGTACCTGTTGCCAAGTTTGATGAACCAGTTCAATTCCTGGACTCACATTTTGGGAGGAGAGAACTCACAAGTTGTCCTCTACCTCCAAGTGTACACTTTGGCATGTATCCCCTCCTCACTTATAGTAAATAATTTATATATATATATATATATATATATATATATATACACACACCACACACACACACATATATATATATCACAAATATATCAATAAAATAAATCAATAAATATATATATCAATGAAAATAACTAGAAATACTTCAGATATTTTGGAAGGGAATAACACTAAATATAAGAATAATTCAAAAGAGAAGCTCGGAAGTGTTTTCAAGAGCAAATATCAGATATATAAGGTGTAGCACATCAGTAATTAAAAGAAAATTTAAGCATAAAATACTCAAAAATGTATCTATAGTTGTTCTGTTACATTAATCTCTAATGTTGATTTATACATTTAACTTTACCATAGGAATATGTGCCTAATAAGAAACTGTATACACAGGTCTCAGTACTGTACACTATCAAGCATTCACTAGGGTTTCTTCTATATAGCCTCTGCTGATGAGAGGAAATCTGCTTCATAGTGTTAGAGGTAGGGAGCTTTCTTGTGATAAACAGCATTTCCTTCAGTCCTGCACAAATAACCTCTTCTGCACCATCAAGTACCGTGACAGTTCCTAATATCCTGGTGCATGGACATGGGGAGAGATTTTACAGCTTTTCTTATTTTCATAGTAATAACTTAAAGCATCATTTAAAGGTAGGCTGTAGTGGTAGCTCGGTAAAGCTCCATGCCTTGCAAGCAAATGAGTTTGATCCTTTAGAACACATGTTTAAAAGAACCAGTCTTGGGTGATAATGCACTCTTACAATCCAGCAGTTGGGAGACAGACAGGCCTTCCAGCCTAGCTGCTGGAGAACAGGCCATGACGAGACCCTGTCTCCAAAAATAATGTAGACAGTAACAGCAGCCACTCCATATTGTCCTTTGGCCTCCACACACATTTACACAGACATGCATGTGCATCTCTCTCTCTCTCTCTCTCTCTCTCTCTCTTTCTCTCTCTGTCTCTCTCTCTCTTTCTCTCTCTCTCTCTCTCTCTCACACACACACACACACCCAAAGGAAAATAATTTATTCAGAGAAATATATACTTTGTGTAGAGTACAAAATAGTGTCTTAAGCCTTTAATTAGGCTGCTTTATCTGTTCTTTGGCATGACAGAACCGTACTAGGAAGCATTTCTTCCTTTCCCAGATGCTTGGGAAAAACTAGGAGCCTCACAAGCTGGGTAGAAGAAGCTCTGAAAGGGCAGGATGACATCTAGCTTCTCCTCTGCAGTTATAACTGAGCTGGCCTCTGACACTCAGGATGTCTGTGTCAGTCCTTTAGATCTCTGTACAGAGAAGCCCTTGCTTTGCTTCCCCAAGGAAATGTCATTCTACTATGAAGCAGGGAATCACTGAAAACTTGGGTTCCAGCTCTTCCCGTGGTCTAGAGTATAGTATGACGTTAAATCAGAGTCTTAGTAATTTCACCTTGTTTTATTAGCAGTAATTAATTTTATTAGCAGTAATTAATAATAGGACAAAATAGGAGCTATGTCTGAGTAATATTCCAAATATAGCACTAACAACTTTGAGAAAATCTTTCTTTTGGGATGTTGCTAGGCTCAGTAGTTTTTCTGAACTTACATTGCATCTCCTTTTAGCTTCATAGCATCATTTTGCTAAGCATGTCCTGACTGTAGTAGTCTAAGAGTCAGTCTAAATTCCAAGAGACCCAGATCTTACAGTCTAAGACTAAATAGACAAACAACTCTGATAAAGAATTTTTTAATTGAACTTTTTTTATACCACTTGGGCAGAGTTAAGAAAATTAGGGAAAATATGTTCAATCTAACATCAACGTTTTACAGTGTAAACTTAATTGACTAGAGTAATTGTTATTAGAGTTGATAGATTACTTCACTACCATTGAAGCTGAACTTGTAAAAGGTGGGGGAAACATGAGGGTCAAATATTCCAAGCTGACTCCAAAAAAGAGTATAAGGGTTTTCTTTATTAAAGGGGGAAAGCTCACGGACAGGAACGCTGAAGTGTGAAGTGCGGAAGAAGAGAGGGTAGAGCTGGGCATGATGACAGCTTTCTGGGAACCCAAAAGTCATGTTCCTACCTGGTCCAAGCCTCTTAAAGGGCCATTGCTGCAGGAGGTTCCTCATCATACTACAAGTGAAAAATACATATGCTTGCTCAGGGAAAATGTGTGATAATGAATGTGATATTTAAAAATACTTGAGATCATTGAAATCTAACATCCTAGTCTGAGAATGATCATTGTAAAATAGATCTCCTGTGTAACCCCGCCAGGGCCTTGGAATGTGGCTGTGTGCCCTTGGGTTACTCAAAATATGTATTCCTCTTCCCTTTTTCCTCAGTCTTCTGAAACAAGTTGGGGGTTACAGCCAGAAGAAATGATCTTTTTCTCTCTTCTTTCCTTTTTTCGTTTCTTTAGTTTAATTTTTTTGTCAAGACAGGATTTCTCTTGTCTCCTAGCTATCCTGGAACTCGCATCGCTTTGTAGACCAGGGCTGGCCTCTACCTCACAGAGACCACCTGCCTGAGTGGCAGGGATTAAAGACATACATCATCATACCTGGCTCTAAAAAATCTTTTCTAAATGCATTTTATATTGTGCATAACAGTTTCATGACTATACGCTATTTTATTCATATAATTGTTGGTAATTGGGGTATTATCCTTTTTGCCTTAACGAACACATTCATATGGGTTTAGTTGCGGTTCTTGAGACTGTGCTAATGTCTGACTTGGTGCACATACCTATTATCCTAGCACTTGGGAGCTAGAGGCAAGATATGTGCTACAATTGAGGTCGGCCCTAGTTTGCATGGTGTTGCTCCTGATCAGCTGCTCAATTATGGTCTAAGCTGTGTTACTTCCATTAAATTGGAATTTATTAGATGATTGTCCTTATATATGGTAGTATAGACACTAATTGTTTCCATACCTATTGAGTGGCATTTCTGTCTTAGCACTAGGAAGGCTGAAGCAAGAAAATAGGAATTCAAAGTCAGTTGAGGCTAAATAGGGAGATCCTGTTTCAAAAAACCAAAAGCTTTTAAAGAATTCACTATATGAAGGTAACTGAATATTACATCCCCATTAGTATCAGATGACCTTATTTTTATAAAACTACTCTTCTCCCTTATCATATGGATAGAAATTAGCTGAGTCCTCAGTTAGTAACCAAAGTGTGTGTTGTAGAATGCTTTATAAGTATGTGTATGTATATGGGCATGTGTGTATATGCATACATACATATACATGGACTTATAGATGAGCTTAAACATAGGAAAAGGAGAGAAAGCACAAAGAAGTGGTGCACATCTGTGTAGGGGAATTGTGGGTTATAAATATACCCTAAATATTACTAAAACTACTTTAAAGTTGTTTTTATTTGGTGAAAGAATAGCATGCTTTCTTGGCAAAGAAACAGCAGCATCTTTACATGGTTTTTGTACTTCATAACTTTCTGGCATTCAGTTTTAAATTTAACTTTAAATTATTAGTATACGATTTTCCTCAGGCAACAATGCAAGGAGAAGCTATTATTTTAAGACACTAGAATTTGACTCGTCTCCTTCCTTTCCTTGATGTCTTCGCCCTTCTCCTCAATAAGCTAGAGATGACCTTATAGACATTGTAAGGCATGGGTCCCCTCAGCAATCCACCCAGTCCTGCTTCTGTAGCATACAGGCAGCTGTGGACAGCACAGGAGTTAGCAAGAGCTGGGCTCCAGTAAGGCTGTTTACAGTCATATCTTTCATGGTCATAAAACATCATCTTTTGAAGTTCTTTCCACTGTTTAAAATGTAAAATTAGGCTTCAGCGTGTAGCTCAGTGGGCAGTTGGTTCACTGTGCTTGGCATACTTCAAATCCCAGCACAACAAAAAGTAAAATGTCTTTACTGAGAAATTACAGAAAAATGGCAGGGCAGTTGTTAATGGCAAAAGTCGTGCTGTTGTTTGGCTGACTGTGTTTCAGTGATGAATTCGTTTGAAGTGCTTCCTGTGCATAAAAACACGCCGCGAAGGTATAAGGCGAGAAAAACCAAATACGCACAAACAGATTGGTGATGTGTGTGGGACCAGAAGTAGAAGGGTTGCTAAGATCTGTGTTGGTTTCCGGCACGTTTTCTCTTGTTTTATCCTTGAGAGAGGTTTATAATTCTTGTCCAGGTGGGTCCAGAGCTTGGCTGTGTAGCACTGTGCAGCTTACTGTGCAGTGAGGCCCCGTCCTCTTCCCTCATAATGATAACATTACAGACAACTCTTGGTTTTTGAAGTGTTGTTTTTAATATTGTTTTTCTCATTTTTGAGATTATTTCATAATTATGCCATTCCCTCCCCTATTTTCTCCCTTTAAACCCACTGATGCATTCCGTCTTGCTTACTTTCAAAATCATGACCTCTTTTTTCATTAATAGTTGTTACATTCATATATATGTTTATATACATATATTCATAAATATAACATGTTAGTCTGTATAATGTTACTTGTATGTATATGATTTCAGTGCTGACCATTTGGTACTGGGTAACCAGTTGGTGTGCTCTTCCCTGGGGAAGACTTTCTCCCACTCTCCAGCGTTCCTTAGTTGCCTGTAGTTCTTTACGTAAAGATGAAGCCTCCAAGTTCTCCCCCCAGTCCCACTTCGGTATGCTCTTTATACTAGGAACAAGTATGTATATCAGTAAAAGTTTGTTACTTTTCTGAGAATTAGATATATATTGGTCAGAATGTTATGAATACTTATCACTACTGATATCCCAAATTTGTCCTTATTTTTAAGCTATAATGAATGCTAATTGACAACCTTTACCTCTAATATGAATTATTGTTTATATTTAATCATTTTTAGTATAATCTCAAGGCATTGGTAAATATATTTTATTTTAAATATATCTCAGTATAATTTAAAACAGTAAAATACCCTGTGCAATAAAGGGAATGATAATCACCTTTTAAAAAAGGTAGAATAATCCTAATTCAAGGTCAGATTATTTACCTACAAAAATAATGAGGTTGGGAATAGGGCAGTTTTGGTGATAGGGCAGTTGTCCAGCATGTGCAAAATCCCAGCAGTGAAAAATCAATAATACTAGCCATAATAAGAGTTAGAATTATTCCTTTTTTTGTACAGCTTTTTAGATTACAGATAACTGAGTAACACTGGGAGTGATGTGACTTGTGTCTTTCAATGTGTTCTAATTCCTCAGGCGAGTATGCCTTGGCAGCAGAGCTGTACAGAGAAGTGCTACGCTCCTCTGAGGAGCACAAAGGAAAACTCAAAACGGATTCTCTTCAAGTAAGTGTAGCCTGAAAAGTGTCAAGTGTGCATTCAAATTGTTTTAAACAATGTTAAAATAAAATGTAACCGTGAACTGAGTCCCAATAACTAGAGATAAAAGCTGGTATTCCTTCTTTTAGAATGTGCCCCTGGAGTGGTTTGTGTATATGATAAAGTTTGAGAATCAACACTGTTCTCTCTATGTGGGCCTATAGCCTACACTGGTAGATAGTTGTAATTGTTTGTAATTCAGAGAGTAGGCTAATTTATAATTTTTCCATATGCACATTAACAGTTTGTTCAAATAACCTTAGTTTTAGCAAATGAGCTAAAACTAAGATAGTGAAACTGAGTAAAATAATCTTGACCCTTGGTCTTCTAAGTTCTATTTTTTGAAGCCTTGTAGGATTTGCATGTTTGAATTATGGTCACTAGCTGCTCTTTCCCATAATCATAGGTAAGATTCTAGCTAAGTGAGAAATAAAGGCCTATTTATTAATCTCTACAAGCTTGGGCTTGATACCTAAATAAGTTGCCTTTGTCATTCACAAAGACTTTAAAAACTTGGCATATCCATGTGATACATAATAAACATTTGGGAAAAGTGTGTAAAGGGGGCAGAAATAGGTAGGGCAAAGGTCAACTGAAGGTGTACTTATTTCTGCAAAGATTAACAAGGTAGGACATGGACCTTAAACATGTGTGTACCGTCAGGGAACGATGTCTTGTTCTTCAAGAAAGGAAATAAAGATAGAAGAGGGACAAGAAGATAGTTTGAGTTCCATATTTCTAAGTTCAAAATCAAAGGATAAGCCATCATCTTCATTCTTGCTTATCATTAGTTTTATGTCTGCTGCCTGGCAGGTGTTCTCACTGAATCCTGCTCTCAGTCAGGTCAGCAATGCTGTTCTTTCTGGGATAAAATGCTACACATATTTCCCTTTAACGACTTATACAAAAATTAATAGGGTCGTTTTCCACACGCATACACAGAAGAATGAAACATGTATCTCTAGTATCATTTGTATCTTTTTGCTATTAAATCTGCTAGTACTATTCACTGTGTGGTTTAAGAAGCCATGTTGAAAAGACCTAAACATTTGAGGTCATATAGACTCCACAGAGACTTATGATATAGCTAGTAATCTATGCCCAGATAAAGTGAGCCCTGAAAGTCTTACATCACTGGCACCAAATCCTATTACCAGAACTCTGTCCTAATCATCTTTTAGCCCTAGCTATCTTCCCAGATAAAATGTTAATTTAGCAGTTAAACCACTGTGATTTTACTTCAGTTCTGCTCATTGCCTCTAACCTCTAGCCAGTTGCTGACTATTCATAAGCTCAGTGTGTTCAGATAACATCTGTTTCATTATCTGTTTTTGTCATAATACTGTTAAACACTTTCAGACTCATTTTCTTAAGTTAGTGAGGTCAGCCTTTCTATGTGACTGTGTGGTCTTGAGTCCTGCAATTTCCTATGTAGACTTTTGCATGTACAATAAAAAAGGAGGTATACCCATGTACTCGTACTTTGCTGAGTACATAAATAGCCATACTACAGGAAAATGTATATCCTTAATTGAAGAAAATTCATGTTGTGATTTAAGACCTTTGCTGTTCACTTTCCCCTGGATAAAAACAATGTCATTCAAACATTTTCAGATGAAAAGTATTCAGCAAGAGAGGCTTTGAATTTATGCTCTGTGTGCCATGCAATAGATGCTGTGGTGTCCACTGTGTTGCATCAAAGCATTACCTTTTGTGTTTATAGAGACTTCATGCCACACATAACTTAATGGAGCTCTTGGCAGCCAAGCACCCAGGGATACCTCCCACCTTAAGAGATGGCAGACTTGAAGAAGAGGTAATCGTTATTCTTTTCATTCTACTTATGAAAGTTTACTTTTTCAGACTTTATATTTCATTTAGGTATTTCTACTGTATAACATTTAAGTAAATGTAGCCAGCCATGTTTTCCTGTAATTTTGATGTTTCGAACTTTGCAGTGGTGACTTGGAGTGGCAGAGAATATTGGACTCCATATTATTTGTTTGTCCGGTGCTCTATTTACCAATGTGTTAGTTGGCTTGTATATACTGCATTAATGATTCATGATAGGACTATAAAGAGTTGGGTAAACAGAAAAGTTACATTCTCTTCCTTTCTTTGCTTTATTTCAGAGAGCACATGAACTTAAGTTCTTAACTGCATTTCTCTGTAGAGCAGTTGTTCTCAAGTTTCCTAATGTTGTGACCCTTTAACACAGTTCCTCATGTTGTAGTGACCCCAACCATAAGTTATTTTCATTGCTACTTCATAACTAAATTTGCAACTGTTGTGAATTTTCACGTAAATATTTGTTTTCTGGTGGTCTTAGGTGACCCCTGTGAAAGGGTCCTTTGATGTGCCCCTACTATGGGTCATGACCCATAGATTGAGAACGCTGCTGTAAAAGTTTTATTGAAAGGAATGATATTATAAGTTGTTTTACTAGAAAATCCTAATAACTTGCTATACTAATTCTCCCGAGGACTTTTCGCCTTTTTTTAAGATCAAAGAGGAAGAACATCAGTAAATCAAAAGAGTAGATATGGTTGGATTATATTGAACCTCAAAGTAAGAGTTTTTATTGGACTCAACAAGATAGAAAATTTGGATTTTATAAGTACATTTATCTCTTTGTATTTGTTAAAATGAGTAATTTTTGTTGACAAAAGTTCATGGATTTATAGTATACAAAATGATGTTTTGATATATACAGATATTGTAGAGTGGCTAACTAAACATAACTCTCCCCATTACCTCATATACTTAATTTTTTATAGTAAAAATATTTAAAATCTATTCTCAATAGTATAGTGTGGCTATAGTCATTGTTGTATGGTCCTTTGACCAGTATCCCCTCAATCTGCAGCCCCTAGCTGTAGTGTTTCTTTGGGAATAAATGGCTGCGGGATCAGGCAGGACAGAAATCTCTCTCAACACCTCACAACCTCCATTCTCTCCATCCAAGTGAGGTCATGCATAATTTATCTTTTAATTTGTCGGTTGTTTTATTTAGTTTAATGTCCTCTAGGTTTACCTATACTGTTACAAATAACAGGAAATTATCCTTTTTTGAAAGCTAAACACTATACCATTGTGTGTATGTGTGTGTGTGTGTGTGTGTGTGTGTGTGTGCACCTGTATGTGTGTTTATTGCTTTTTCTTTTCATCTGTATATGTTTGTGATGTACATGCATGTATGCAAGCTCTCATTTGTGTGTACATGTGTATGCATGAATGTGGAGGTATAGGGTTGATGTCAGGAGTCATTCTTGACTACTCTTCTGTCTGGCTCTTTGAGTCAGAGTCTCTCACTCAAACCCAGAGATCATTAATAGAGCTACTAGTGCCAGCCATTTTGCCCAGAAGACCCTGCCTTTCCACCTTCCAGGGCTGGAACTAAGGCAAGCTGCCATGTTCACTAGGCATGTGTGCAGGTTCTGGGGACCTGAGAGCTGGTCTTCTGGCTTGTGGGGCATGCCCTGTAACTACCGAGCCATCTTCCTAGCTTCACATAGCATATTATGTTTATGAATTATTTGATCACTCCTTTTATTCATGGTAGTATTTGTCTACTCAGACTGTCATAAGAACACTACAGGCTAGGGGCTTAAAGAGTAAATACTTCTTAAAGTTCTAGAGTTTGAAATCCAGAATTAAGGTGTATTTCCTCAAGTCTGTGTGTTTAATGTCTCCTTCAGCTCCTCTCTTTGATTTAGATACTGCTGTCTTCTTATGTGAACTGTGTTTTGTGCTTGTACATCCCTGGTGTTTCTTTTTTCATAAGGACTCTACTAGGGCACTACCCATATGGCCTTTGACCTTAGGTACATTCTTACAGGTCCCGTCTCCAAGTGCAGTCACACTGAGGGTCAGAACTTCTGCAAATAAATTTTAAAGGAACAGGCTCAGTTTCTAACACTTTTGTTACTGTGTATTCAAGAATTATTTTTAAACTACAGCAATTTCTTAAGCTTGTCCAAAGTATTTTATTTTGTAATGGAAGAGGCAGGGTTATCAAATTACCTGCTCATTATTCAGTAGTGTACAAACAAAAATATTCAAAGAACAAAAAATAAACAATAATTTTATTTTTTGCAGAAACTTGATGCTTCCAGATATCACCACTTTTACTCTTTCATCACATTTCAAATGTTTTCATGTTTCAAATTTTTCAACTTGTCACAGCACAAGTGGCTTTTAGACATAAAGCAAAGGAAAACAAACCCCAGAGAACCTAGACAACAAAGAGGTTCCTCAGAGAGACATACATGGATCTAATCTACATGGGAAGTGGAAAAAGACAAGATATCCTGAGTAAATTGGAAGCGAAGGGAGGGGAGTGGAGAAAAATATATAGCTCAATAAAAACAATAAATAAAAGAAAAAAAACTACAATTCTTAAAGGCATTGCCACAACTAAATCAGAGAAGTAATTCTGTATTTCTTGCCTCATTTGTAAAATATTAATTTTTTTATTCTATAAGGGATAAATATTTAGGATTATAATCTTTTGTGGTTTGGACATACCAGTTTTGTTCTTTTCATTGTATATCTTAGAAATTTCTAGAACAACTATATTTTATTTTTTACACCATGGAATTTTATATATAAATCAAGGAACTTTAAATGTATGGAGTGACCACATTAGTGCTGAAATATCATACTAAATTATGTTCAAACCCTCAAGTAAAAGTTTATATTGACTCTGCTTCAACATAGGCCAAGCAACTTCGAGAGCACTATATGAGCAAGTGTAACACAGAAGTTGCTGAAGCCCAGCAAGCTTTACAGCCTGTGCAGCAGTCTATCCGGGAGCTCCAAAGGAAGGTACCGATGTGTGGGCTTCTTTCTTGTGCTTGTCCCTAGGTAGCAGTTTGAATCTATTTTGTCTGGGAAAATTATTGTACTTCTTGTCCCTTTTGAATTTTGAATTAGCACCTTGTTGAGTGCCTATATTATAACACAAATGTCCTAGTTACTTTTCTGCGGCTCATCAGAACACCATGACAAAGACAACTTATAAAGAAAAGTGTTTATTTGGGTTTATGGTTTCAGAGATTGAGGAGTCCGTGGAGGCCAAAACAACTGAGAGTTGTTTTGATCCACAAGCATGAGGCAGAGAGAGAGAATCTGCTGGGAATGGAGTGTGTCTTTTAAACTCAAAGCCTTTCCCTTGTGACAGACCTCCTCCAGCAAAGCCACACCTCCTCATCCTTGACAAATAGTTCTACCAAGTGGGAAGCAAGAATTCAAATAGAATAGCTAGTGAGGGCATTCTCATTAAAACCACTATAATAAGTTTATTAGTAATTAATAGTGTCTGTTCTAGAGTGGACAGATAGGTGGATGAGTCAACTATTTTAAGGTTCAGTTTTCTTTCTTTCTTTTTATTTTTGATTTTTCAAGATGGAGTTTCTCTGTAACTTAGGAACCTGTCCTGGAACTAGCTCTTGTAGATCAGGCTAGCCTCGAACATACAGAGATCTACGTGCCTCTGCCTCCCGAGTGCTGGGATAAAGGCGTGCCCCGACACCACCCAGCTAAGGTTAAGTTTTACTTTTCTTAAATTCTAGTGGATTCCTTTTATGTTGGGTAAATAATAGTTTGTCCTTTGGAGAAAGTATAAAGGCTTCTATAATTTTCTTCTGATCTTAGCTATGGCTTTCTCCACATTTAGAATCCCCGATTTTAACCTTACAGACAGGATGCCTTTATCCTTTCTAGATTTCTTTTTATGACACCAGAGAATAATCTAAGATGAGACAACACAAACACATTGTCTACTACTTAGAATTTTTTTTTTTTTTTGGTTTTTCGAGACAGGGTTTCCCTGTAGTTTCTAGAGCCTGTCCTGGAACTAGCTCTTGTAGACCAGGCTGGCCTCGAACTCAGAGATCAGCCTGCCTCTGCCTCCCGAGTGCTGGGATTAAAGGCGTGCGCCACCACCGCTCGCTTCTACTTAGAATTTTTTATCAGTTGTTCCGTGTGTTACATTTCATAATTCATTAATTATTTAGTACCCAGTCATAATTTTGCTTTTATTCAGTAGAATCCAGTTCAATACTCATTGGTTAGATATACCTTTGTTGACTGTGTTGCCCTATACCCTTAGAGAGGCCTGAGTTTTCTTCTTGGTAAAATACTTTTTAATATAGCTTTGATACACAAGGTTTATATAAAGTCTCATTCATCTACAGTATTCCAAAGAGCAACTCTCTTGTTATGAATACAAAAGAGATATTTGCCCAATATACGCAGAGTTTGTGTGTCTTTCTGTGTGATGTAAATATATCCAGTATACACACATTTATCTGTTGTAATCCTTTGAGAACAGAACTTAATGATTTTTTTTTTTTTTTAGTTCTTCTCATCACTTTTCTCAGTAAATGCTAAATATATGTAGTAATTGGTCAGTTTTGGCATTTTTTTCCAGATTCATTCTAATTCTCCTTGGTGGCTGAATGTAATCCACAGAGCAGTGGAATTTTCTGTTGATGAGGAACTTGTTCAGCGGGTGCGAAATGAAATAAGTAGTAACTACAAGCAACAAACTGACAAGCTCTCTATGTCAGAGAAGTAAGGAAACAGTACAAACCAGAGTCCGTGTATAATTGCCATTGTTTCGACCATTTAGTATCGGGGTGCGGTTAGTGTCCCAGCATGGACTTAGGACATGCAGGCTTTGCACATTTTGTTGTGTATTTTCAACAAAATATTAGATATTATGTCTAAAACACAGACCTTTTTTTCTGATCGTCGTCATTTGAAACCTTTTAGAGCCTTCGGGGTCTGTTCTTAGTTGCTGTTGCTTCTTACTCTCTCTGAGTAGCTCTGCCCTGAACTCATTGTGTAGACCAGGCTGTCCTCCAACAGGCAGATCAGCTGACTCTGCCTCCCTGTGCTGGGATTAAAAACTTGCAGCACTGCATCTGGCTTAATAACATTTTTATAATGTGTCCATTTTTCTTCTCAATTTTGTTTTATCCTGTAGTCTACACTCTCTAAATAGGAAAAGAATGTGAGAAGATATAATTTATAGTGTTACAGCCTTTAAAAGTTAGAATGTATATTAGTCCTGATCCTTGAAAGATACTATAAGCTCTATTTTAGTTCCCAAAAATAGAATCATCAGACTCTTGGGCATTTAATTAAACCTTGGGTACTAGTAGATACCACTGGGCACACTCTGAAAGGAAGTGTCAGCAGACTGTGTGAGTTTGTTCATTTATTTAACACTGATTGACAAACATTTTCTGGAGAAACTGACTTGTTCCTTTCTTTGTGTTGTGTGCTGTACTGGTGATGGGAATAAGGTTCCGTGACTGCAGAGGTCTTCAGTTCTTACTCACAACACAAATGGAAGAGCTCAATAAGTGCCAGAAGCTCGTGAGAGAGGCTGTGAAGAAGCTGGAGCGACCTCCATCCCGTGATGTGATTGAGTCTGCCACAGTCTGCCACCTGCGACCAGCTAGACTCCCTCTCAACTGGTGGGTGGTGGGGTCATGGAGGGTACAGCATCTTTCAGGAAGACACCTTTGGTCTGAGGCTAGAAACAGTTGCTCGTGAATTGAACCATTTTTTCTTAATTCAGACAGATGTAGATATGTATTTTTAAAAATAAAGCAAATCAAGGAGTATATGCTTGACAACCATGTTATTTTTTCTTACATTCTTTGTTAGAAAAATAAAATACAAAATGTTAAGCTTTTTTTAAGAAATTACCTTATTGCTGGTCGAATTTGTGAATATTTCTCTGATCTCTTTCAGCTGCGTCTTTTGTAAAGCCGATGAATTGTTCACAGAGTATGAATCAAAACTATTTTCTAACACGTAAGTTCACTGAGGATTGAATATCTGATTATGTGACTGTATTTTCTGTTATGACCTTTGTTGTATTTTCCCTGTACTAAATCAATTTAATGATCATTTGGCATCCAACATGCCCATTTTTTCTTTAGAAGTTACTCCTAAATGTTCATGAGGGACAGTCTGTAATTACCGTAAATAAGGAGCAGTTGAGAGTAGTAGTAAGATCTCAGGCTCAATAGTCTGATGGATTTGAACTCAAATCCCTGTCCACTGACAAGGGCAAACTATCTCTCTGATCCTCATGAAGTGAAGGTAACAACTAACCTTACATATTTTTTAAGTATTAAATAAGGACATATATATCAAAGTGCTTAGTATATAGTAAGTACCCCATAAAAAATTAGTGACAGTTGTTATTTTCTTCATCAGAGACCTTGTCGTGTGTTGGGATTGCCGTACTTAGGGCGTGTAGACAAGTCTTTGCTCTGATTGTGGCCTGTGCTCGGTTGCCCCTTTGTCTTTTCTTCTTTATTTTTTAATGGCTGGTAATGGTTGTAGTTCAGAATTCTCAGAATGTGACTTATAGAATGAAATTTAGAGATTCATTTTGTGGTGGTGTTGTTAGGTGGTTTTATTTGTTTATTTGCTATTATCCTGGATTGTGCTCATGAAACACTAGGCAAAACACATACACCTATAATCTAACCTTTGAAAGTTGAAGGATGGACAATCAGGAGTTCAAGGCCAGCCTCTGCTATGTAGGAATGTGAGGCTAGTCTGAACTACAGGAGACTCTGTCTCAAAAATATAAAACAAAACAAAACAGGACAATTTTCAGAATTGCTGTTATTTCTTTTTTCAAAGACCTATAAGTATTAATATATTGATGTGAAAATTGCCATAGAGCTACTGAACTTGCTTTTCTGTTTGTCTAATGGCGTCCTTCTGCTAGTACTCACTGGAAGCAGTTAGAAGTACTTGGTTCTGTTGTCTTTCAGAGTCAAAGGCCAGACGGCCATCTTTGAAGAAATGATCGAAGACGAGGAAGGACTTGTGGACGACAGAGCACCTACTACTACCCGGGGCCTGTGGGCAGCAAGTGAGACAGAGCGGTCCATGAAAGCACTGTTGTCATTTGCAAGATCACATAGGCTCGATGTCGAATATGTAGATGAAGGAAGTGTTGCAATGGATCTTTTCGAGGCATGGAAGAAGGAATATAAGGTAGAGTTATTATAATACAGAATAATAATACTTGGAAAATTCTTTTTATTAAATTAATAAACAAAAATTATTAAACTGACATTTGGAGTTAATATTCATAAACTTTTGCTTAATTATGTGTTTCATTCTATTTTTAGCTAGATCTTAACAGCTGTTTTTTTTATATGAGTTTTCTTTCTTTTTTTTAAATTTATTTTTATGTGCATTGGTGTGAAGGTGTCAGATTCCCTGAGACTGGAGTCACAGAGCGCTGTCAGCTGTCATGTGGGTGCTCAGGAAGGGCAGCCCCCTTTCACAGCTGGTTATCAAACTAACTTAAGGCTTGGTTTCATTTTTGCGTGGGGAATAACAACCAGATAGCAACATCAGCTTTGAATTTGGGGAGGAGAGCAGATACTTTCCAAGCTGGAACTCTGGAGACCATTGCAACGGGCACAGCAGAAGTTGTCTTTAGTTTTGTACTTCACTGGTTCCTTGGTACTGTACCTATATAGGAGATGTGCTTCTGAGATTTTTTATTATTAAAATAAGTTTTCTTATTAAATTTGTTATCTTTTTGCATATGATATAGGTATGGGGAAACATTTTTAAAGTATGATGTTACATTCTCCATGTTACTATTTTTGTACTATTTCAAGACAAAATTTAAAAAATTGTGTCAAATAAGATATAATGTCTAAAATGCCAGTTCATACTTTTGATAAATTGAAGAATGATACTTTTATAAAGTTGAAGTCATTAGTTCATCATATTTGCTATTATAATGAAAAGCACATGAGCACAGTTCATTACAGCACACCATGGAGGACGACATTGTTCTTACAGTGCCCTGTCATTCTCGTGCTGTTTTCTGTAGCCTAATGTTGCCATATGCGGCTCTGTCTTAAATGGGTGCTTATCATGCCTCTCTCCATCTTTGTACATTTTTACTTTATAAGTGAAAAATGAATGAGCAACTGCTAGATACCATCAACTAGTATTTACTTCAATATGCTACTGAATAAAGCTTATCAAAATATTTACAGTGATTGATAACATTTTTATAAATTTTGGAAAAGTATAGTATTTTTCAAATTTAAAAATGGAATTAATAGTAATTAATAATAATTAATAATAAATAGTAATAATAGTAATTGCCTGTTTAGCCTTAAAGGAGGAAGTATAAGGAAATAATGATACTATTAAGACTTTCTAAGGAATATAAATATAAAAACATTTTAAGACAAAAACAGTAGTGATCACATAAATCTGGTATCAGTGTATGTTGAGCTTTGTCTCACCATGAAATCTTCAGGTGTTCTTCTTGAGAACTGCAGCAGCAGCAGCATCCTAAAAGATTACTTTCTCCTATGTCCTCATCCTAAATTAGCCTAAGGAATTACATTTCCTTGAACATTTAATGAAAAAATGTAGGCCTCATTAAAGCATTTTGCTCAAGGTACATCTTAGTGATTTTGAACAACTTTAATTCTGTGTCTTTATCTTTCCCCTTCAGTTACTTCATGAATACTGGATGACTCTGAGAAATCGTGTGTCAGCTGTTGATGAACTTGCAATGGCTACAGAGCGGCTAAGAGTACGCCATCCCAAGGAACCAAAGCCAAACCCACCTGTCCATCACATCATTGAACCACATGAGGTAGTTGAGAGTAGGATCACAAGAAAAAACACAGCAAAATCCATTTGCACAGGAGACATAGAGTCAAAGCAGTGATATCGTCTAGGAATAGTTATTGCTATAAGTATGAGCCATATAAAACTGTTTTTATAGGTCAGAAATGAGCAGTTTTCATTCGTATGTGGTATGTGCTTAGTATGACCACTGTGGGGGTTTGTTTGTAGATTCATATATTTTGAACACTTTCTTATTTATTCTTGGTCACTTAAAAGTTTTTGTTTTTTTTTTTTTTTTTTTACTTTTCATTTTTTATTTGTGTAGCCCTGGCTGTCTAAGATCTCACTCTGTAGGCCAGACTGGCCTTAAACTCAGAGATCCTCCTGCCTCTACCTCCCAAGTGCAGGATTAAAGGTGTGCACCACCACTGCCTGGCTTAGAGATGGAAAAGGGGTGGCTCAGCTGTTAAGGCTCAGAATAGAACTATTTTATGTAGCCTCACTTTTACCACGATCTGAAAAGCATGTTTCTCAAAAGAACTAGAAGCTTATATTTTGCAGGTTCTTTCTCTTACTAATAGACGGTATTTCCTCTGATAAACCCTGTTTGTGTCAGGATTCAGTCAGAACTCCACCACTCTTTTCTAGTCCATAAAAAATACTTAGTTCCTTTGTAATTTATTTTTATTCCCTATGGTGGTTTAATACTTCAAACTGATTTCTTTCTGTGAAGCGTTTAGATTGCAATTTTGAAAAAGTCAAAATAATTTATAATGTTTTATGCTGTCTTAAGTATGAATTATTGGTGATGTTTTTCTTCTAATGTGTGTTTTAGGCTAAAAAAAAAATTTCAGCACTACAAACAAGAATAATGAGGAAAATCCCCTCCTTTAATTCCCTTTTCTTTCTGATGTATTGCAGAAGGAGAAGAAAAGTCAGGGTTATTCTTCCTGGATTTCATAAAACCAATTTTAACAAACAGTGCATCATGTCATTATTTTCTATCCATGCATGTATTACTGAGATGTGGCACATAAATAGAATTCAGATAGATTTTTATCCAATTTTCCTATATATCATTTTGCTTCCATTTAAAAGAACTTCATGGAATTCTGTCTTCTGTAAAACAAAGGCATCCTTTCAAAGTGTTTTCAGTAGTAATCTTGTAAAATTGAATTTTAATGTGTAAATGGGTTTTTATAGACAGGACATGAATTTGCATTATTCAGAAGCATTATGCATGTTCAATATAGTCGAACCCTACGTTGAGAGAGAATAAAGTTTTTGTATGTTTATTTCTAGGTTGAACAGAACCGTATAAAACTGATAAATGATAAAGCAGTTGCCACATCACAGCTCCAGAAAAAACTTGGACAGCTTCTTTACCTGACGAATTTGGAGAAGGTGTTGCTTTTCTTAAATGTTGTTTTTCCCATACTGTATTTCAAGAACCACTTGAGTGATAGTTTCCACTTAAAGTATCAATCCTAAACAGACATTTTGCTTGTGTTAAATGAGTCAAAACTAGTTTTGTCTACAGTGACTCTACAGGCCCTCTGCTAAACCCTCAGTGCAGCCTCTGCCCCTTCCCCTGACTATCCTCCTACCTCCTACCAGACAAGGTCATGAGCTGTTGTGTCTCAAGGAACATCTTGCTCATGTCAGTCGGTACAGCCCGTCCCAGAAAGTACCCAGGTGACCTGTAGAATTGTGAGGAATACATATGGTGAATTACTTTAAGCCACCATGTTGTAGATATTTGTTTTATGTGATTCAAAACAGATCAAAATTAAGATGAAATAATTTATTCAACTCTTTTAAATGCCTTTATAAACTATTTTGAGGCCTTTACAGTTACTAAGTTTAAGTACAGAGTTTTGTTTTATTTTTGTATTACTACTTAGAAAAAGGTTTTTGTTGTGCTTTGATTTGAATATTTGTATTTGATTTGAATATTTGAATATTTGTTTGAATATTCGGTTAGTGAATCCAGAAAGACAGTTTTTAGTGATCTTCTATTCAATTCACTATTATGTTGTCCTCAGCTTTAAAGCTTGTCCATCTTACTGACTTTCTGAAACTTGAAAATTTTATGAGAATTTTAAGGTGTTTAAAATTTATTATAGCTTAATAGAATGTTAGGCACAGAAGTCTCAAATCAATTCTATATCTGCCTTCCAATTATTTGCTTAGTGATTCATGAAGGGATGCTGAGAAGCAGCAATATTAATACAAAACTGTGCTAAGTAACAGCCTCTTCCCACACCTGTCCTTGTTCTACTTATACATTAGAGTGTACACTTTTACATATGTGTTATGATTGCACACTTCTGCATATGCATTAGAGTACACACTTCTATATGTACATGTGCATGAGAGTACACACTTATACATATGCATTATAGTGCACACTTACACATGTACATTAGAAGTGCACACTTCTACATATGCTTTATACTGCACACTTCTACATGTGCATTAGAAGTGCCGTGACATTTAAGGAGCTTTATTTAAGAAGAGAAATAGATGGTTTCTTGTAATCAGAGCTCCATCAGAATACCCTGAACTCCTCATTCACCTGCATTTCTTTCCCAAGTGCTAAGATTAGAGTTGTGTTTCACCATACCAGTTATTAATTCATAATTCTTTATGATAAAATTGTAGTCTGAGAATAAAATTTAAAAGATTTACGTATTTATATTTTGATTTTAATTTTGCTCTCTATCGTAATCACAAATATAGTACATACTTTAAGGTATGTTAAAAATGGTTTCCTTTCTTTGTGTTCTAAATAAATTATAGAAATAATAGTATTAGGTAATACATAAGATATTTGGTCATCTCACTAGTTAGGTATTTCAGGTTGAAATTACCAGCACATCCTTACACAAGTAGATTTCAAAGCATTCTTCAAGTTCTAAATATAAAAACATAGCTAACATGTTTTGGGATTCTTCTTTTTTTTTCCGTAGTCTCAAGACAAAACATCAGGAGGTATTAATCCAGAGCCGTGTCCAATCTGTGCTCGACAGCTGGGAAAACAGGTGAAATTATATTAAGCATCACATGAATTAATCAAACACCTTACAATTCATAAGGTTCTATGTGTACTCAACCTTTCTCTGTGTCTCATGCACATGCACACACACATGTGCTTTCTCATAACTGTGATGAGGAGTATTTAGTTCTCATCTTAGTGGTAGGGCCAGGACTTAGTTGACATGCTTAAGGCTACAAATACTTCAGCCATCTCTTTTTCCTAAGTGAAAACTTAACCCTAGAACAACCTTATCTTTTTTATTAAAGATTCATAGATGTGAAGGTATTTCCAGACAAGACATTGTTTCCAAGTAACTTAACTTTGCCACATTAACGTATTTGGTAGTTGAACAAAGTATAATGTAACACAAGTTTAGTGGAAAAGGTAGTACAAAGGCATAGTGGTACAGCTCTTAACGATAGTAAGGTCTCAGATCAATCAATCCCAGCTTTAAATTACAGATAGCGTCTCTGAGCAAAATTTACATGTGGTTTTGGTTATGGTTTTTTGTTTGTTTGGGTTTTGTGAGATGGTTTGAAGGAATTAAGCACAGTCACTTGTGCATGTTAGTATAAAAATGCCTGCAGGTTGTTCAGTGATAGTGAGTGTGCCTAGCATACACTCAGCCCTGGGTTCAAGCTTTCGCACAAAAAGAAGCAGAAAGGTAGAATTGGATCAGGTCAGAATAGTGTCTTTTTTAAATTTTAGCTTTAGTGAAATTCAGTTGTCTCTGAAATTACATTTTGTCTTATTACAATTTTTAAGGGTTTTTTCATATATATTATTTTATGCAGTTCTAGTATTACCAAGGTTTCCTAAACTTAAAATTGAATTACAAAAACAGTGATGAAACTCTAGCCCCATGCTGGAAGGACTCTGTATCCTGCATCCCTGCTGATGCTGTTAGAGATGTTGCCATTTGTTCTCAGCCCATTGAGTGACTGTCCTACTGCTCACGTGACTCTGATTTCTTCCTGTTATCAAAGAAGGTGGACCTGTCTTGCTCTGTACCTTATCAGTTGAATTTCTTCTTTTTTTATACCATATTTTATTTTTGTATTGTGCTTGTTGAGCTATACATTTTACTCCACTCTCCTCCTTCCTCCTCTCTCCCCTTCTGCCTTCTTCCTTGACCCCCATGCTCCCAATTTACTCAAGAGACCTTGTCTTTTTCTCCTTCCTATGTAGATCCACGTATGTCTCTCTTGTGGTCCTCTTTGTTGTCCTGTTTCTCTGGGTTTGTGGCCTGCAAGCTGGTTTTTCTTTGCTGTATGTCTAAAAGCCACTTATGAGTGAATACATATTTGTCTTTCTGCATCTGGGTTACCTCACTCAATATGGTTTGTTCTATATCCATCCATTTGCCTGCAGATTTCAAGATGTCATTATTTTTTATCGTTTTGTAGTACTCCATTGTGTAAATGTACCATATTTTATTTGTCCATTCTTTGGCTGAGAGGCACTGAGGTTATTTCCATGTTCTGGCTGTTGCAAATAATGCTGTTAGGAACGTAGCTGAGCACATGCTCTTGTGATATGATTGAGCATCTTTTGGGTATATACCCAACAATGGTATTTCTGGGTCTTAAGGTAGATTGTTTCTTAATTTTCTGAGAAATTGTCATAGTGATTTCCAAAGCGACTGTACAAGTTTGCACTCCCACCATCGATGGAGGAGCATTCCTCTTACTCCACATCCTCTCCAGCATAAGCTTTCATCAGTGTTTTTGATCCTGACCATTCTGACAGGTGTAAGATGGAATCTCAGAGATCAGTTGAATTTCTGTGAGTCACAAAGGTCTTGTTTGTCGTATAAGCATTTTACATTTCCTGTGTCACTTGAAGTCCACAGTGTACTGAATAGTGCTGCTATGTGAAGTAAACCTGTATGAGACTGGTCTGAGGAGTGAGGATTCTGCTTTAATCTGAGAGCATAGATGAAACTAGGGAACAATAGGAAAAGTGTTACCCAACTGAAATAAATTGATCTTCTTTCTCAGGAACTATTTTAAAAAACAAGCTATATATCCTAGTTTGCTCTGTCACTGGTATGAATTGTTTGCCAAGGAGATGAGAATCTCCTTTCAAAATACTGCCTGACCTTTTCAGTTCAAATACAGACATGTCCAGATGTTGAAAAACCAGCACAGCTGAGAGCCTAGGACCCCACTGCCGCAAAGCAGTGAGGATCCCACAGAAGTCCAGCTCCTGTGTTGTTCAAAACAAATCTGAAGCATCAACTCATCTCATTTTCTATATGTGTCAACAACTGAAACTGTAAATAAATTGAGTAGCAGTGAGTGTATTATCTTCCAATTATTGTTGCTCGTAGTTCTTCATTATCTATTGTTAGAGTGCTAAAGGGGTAATCTGTAATGCTTTTTCTAAATCTAAAATGAGAACATTAGCTTTTTATAGTGATGAATGACTAAGGTAAGTGAAGCTGAGAATTATGAAAATATATTTTTCTTAGATTAAAATAATCTGAAAGCATATTTCACGTGAAATACTTGGGAATTACAGTTGTAAATCATCTCCTCATTTCTGTTTGTGGATAGAAAGGCCTCATCAGCCACCTTCTCACAAGGCGTGCCGTGTCTCTTTTCTCCTCAGTGGGCAGTGCTGACCTGTGGACACTGCTTCTGTAATGAGTGCACATCCATTATAATTGAACAGTACAGCGTGGGATCTCATCGAAGCTCCATCAAGTGTGCTATCTGCCGCCAGACCACATCACACAAAGATGTCTCCTATGTCTTTACCTCAGAGAAAGCAAGCCAAGAGGATGATATCCCTGTGAAGGTAAAGTAGTTCAGGAACACGCAATCAGAGCAGTGCCACAGCGGTTAGTATCTGATGGTGTAAAGCATTGAACAGTGCTGGCACAGTGAGTGTGCAAACCACTGCTGCCCGTGAAAAGCACCTGGAGGTTTCTGCTCTTTCACCAGCTTTCCCCTTGTGGGACAGCGCTCAGCACACTAACCAATATGGCTGCAGTCATGCCCGCTAAGAGCTAAAGAATGCACTTCTCTGTCATTTATGTGATTTCTCTTCATTACAGTCAGTTTCAGTCTGGGAATATTCCTAAATGCTATTGTGTGTTTGTTTTTTGACCCAAGTATATAGTTTTTGTTAAAGTACTTAAAAAAAAGAAAAAAAACTTCTTATTTAGTCCAAACTAAAAAAAAGTAAATGGTTTCTGGCATTAGTTGATTATCATAAGAATGACACAGTATGCTTTAAAAACACTGTGGACTGACATTTCAGAATACAGCTAAACTTGAATTTATAGTCCTAACTTTTCCGTGTATTATTCAGAATCTTAAAAAATTACTGATTCAACATACAAACAGGATCCACTGAACTTTCTGCCTAAAGTGTACTCATTTGTTAAAAAGCACTTATTAGGTGTTTTTGCTACTTATTTTTCTTACATGTGGTTTTTCAACTATTTCATTCTAATAGATTTAATCAAAAAGCAAATCAGTATTTAATAGGCATTGGGGGCCTGCTGAAGAGAGTAACATTAGTAGGGCTAATGCTTAAGCAGGAAGTCGATTCCTCATTAATTCCTTCTTTGGATTCTTGACGCTTATCTTTTAGGAGTGTGTTTTCTGGGTAGAATTCAAGGCAAGTTAAAATTACTGACAGAATTAGGTGTTTGATAGAGTGTTCTTCCTCTTAGAAACCTGTGGTTCAATTAAAGAATGAAGGTAGCTGCGTTTTTCCCCTCACATATTTGAGTAAACTTCGAAGTGTCAATAGCATTACTCTATAGTGTGTCCAGGTAAACAGAGTTGGCACAGATTTCCATTCATTCTTTCCATGCATACTTATTAGATACCTCCTTTGCCTCAGGCCATGTTCTAGGCCTTACAGATACAGTGCACAGTCAAGATGTGGTTACTGTTCTCATGAATTTTACAGCTTGGTGGTGTGGGTGTGGAGGAGGAATTTAAGTTACAGTAAAAAGGACAGACACTAAACAAATAGTTTTTATAATTATGATAACTACTACAAAATAAAAGCCAATCTCGACTTTTCTGAAGGAAGAACTATTAAGCAGGCAGGATCTAAATGATGAAGGGATTGGCCAACATGGGAAGAAGGTAGAACTGGTCTGTGGAGAGGAGGTTCCCAGACAGAAAAAGAACACCCGGCGTCTGAAAAGACCAAGCTAGAAATGACTCAGGCAGAGTGAGTGGCTGAAAAGCAGTGGGTACAACTGAAAATACAATGGAAGGGCAGGTGGGGTGGGTGCTCAGGCTTCAAAGCTTTTCAAGATCTTTCTTGCGACAGTCTAGGAAGTCAGTCAGCAGGGATAGAAAAGAATAAAGGTTGAAAAGATTTAGATGAATTTAGGACGCTACAGTAGTTGTCTAACTTTAGAAACATTAGATTGATGGAAGGAGAGATGGGAAGAGATGAATATACTCCAGGGACACTCAATACAACACAATGTTGGAGGTACAGCATGGGAGATCCTCCAGATTCTGATCTGAAAAGTCAAGTAGGTATCATTGCTGCTATAGAGGAGAAATTTGAAAGGGAGTACATTTAAATGTTTAATTGGTGTTTTTAATGCAGAGCTAGAGATATGAAATTCAGTCACTAGTATAAATTATCTTTGAAGCCACAGACTGAATAAGACAACCTAGGAAAGAAATACTGAGGTTGCCTTCAGGTTGAACACAAATCCATAACTTAGTGGTTAAAGGGACAGTGAAGGCTGAAAAAGGAGGCTGAGAAGGAGCTAAAGACAAGGCAGGGTGGGATAACACACTGTCAGCCAAGGCCATTGGGTCGGTTCTTCAGCAATGCTTTTCCAGGTGTAGATGAACTGTGTGTGATGTAAACTTGAGAGGCTAGTAGAGATGACTTCAGAAGGAACTCCTTCAGTGCAGTGCATGCCAAGGAAAAGCAGAATAAGAAAGCAAGGACTGTACAGGAAATGCACAAATAAAGAGTGAAAATGACCAACTGTTGATAAACTTAGAAATAGAAAACCAAGAATTGTAACCAGACCCAAGTGTAGAAAGTCAGTTCTTTGATGTTTGTGTTCAAGATAAATGATTTTTTAAGCATGTTTGAGATACAGTAAAAGGGATACACAGAAGTCAGTAAGATAGCTCTGCTGATAAAGGCACTTGGTACTAAGCATAACAACCTCAGTTCTATGCTGAGACCCACGTGGTGGAAGGAAAGAACAAATTCCCCCAAGTTGTCTTCTGACTATGTACACTGGGGCATGTGTGTGTGCAAACACCCACAAAACAAAAATAACAGGATAGACTGTAGATAGAGAAAAGAAAGCTAATCTATAATATTGGACTCTTGTAAAGACAGAGTAGATAGAGTATTCATTTGTAAAAAAGTAGAGATCTCATTGAATCAAATACCTCCAGGGTAGGCTATCGAGCAAACAAACTGTGAGGTGTGTGTTGATAATCTGGGGTAGTGAAGAAGACTAATGCTAAGAGAGAGAAGTGGTGAACATTTGCATCTTGTAATGTCTAGATCTGAGGTGTAGAGCAAGTGTAAA